>NC_068990.1:33196357-33202089 GCF_001194135.2 Octopus bimaculoides | reverse complement strand
ATATATAAACAGCTAGGTGCAATGCAATACCATAAAGGAAATATCTAATCGTTACTAAGTGTGACTAAGTGTGCTGAAGCACCTATATTGCTAGAAATAGGAGTTAAAGAAATTCTTAGAGCTGTAAGAAGGGCACAAGAGATGTTACAGTATGACTAAAAGCTTGGGGAGGGGAAGTAGCAAAATATCTTCATGTAATATAACACAGACATTTAAATGGATAGGGTTTTTCTAAGGATGTTGGTAGTACTTGTCAGTACAATCTTTTGGATTTCTCTGAGACATGGTTCTCCTGGGATCTTTTCTAGATGTTTCTGATATCCCTTTTTTATCATACTTAAGGCACCTACAATAAAAGGAACAGTTCTTCGTTTAAGATGCCACATCTTTTGTATTTCAATTTCCAGGGCCTTATATTTACTTAGTTTGTCAAATTCCTTTACAGATATATTATTATTATGTTTGATTTTCGCTTTGTATTTGTACAAGTTGACTCCAAGTCTCACCCAGATACCTCAAGAGACAACAAGTTAGAAGTTCAAGTTGGTATTACGCCTAGGGTGTCATATATTTCGTTTTGCTCATAGTATTGTTCTAGAAAATGTTTGAGAAAGCATAAGAAAATTATGAGTTTGCTTTAAAATCATGGATTACATAGACAGTATTTTACATGGGATATGGGCAGTTCCCATGAGCACTATTTTTTGAATTTCTGCCATTCTGGGGGTTTCTTGGTATCTGAGCTAGGTAGGAATCAGCCCCTTTTGCTATCATTCCTAGGACACTTATGACAACAGGTATTGTTTTAATCTTGAGGTTCCACATTCTGCCAATTTCTATTTCAAGATCTTTATAATTGCTCAGGTTTTGGTAGGTCTTGACAGATACATTTATGTCAACTGGGACAGTCATATCAATGAAGCGGTTATTGTAATCATTATCATCATTCAGTAGTTTTATTTTTATAACGTGTTTTCACTTCACTACTGAGCGCAGCTCTGTGTGCCTTGGGTATGTGCTGTGGTTTGCTGTGATGCTCTTATGGTTACTGTATTGAAAGTGTTTTGCGTAGGATGTGTGCAGTACCCAGTAGTGCAATTTTCTGTATGTTATATATGTTATTATTATTATCATTATCATTATTATTATTATTAAAGCAGCAAGCTGTCAGAATCATTAATGCATCAATCAAAATGATTAGCAGCATTTCTTTCAGTTCTTTATATTTGATATTAAAATTCCACTGAGGTCAGCTTTGCCTTACATCCCTTTTGGGGTCAATAAAGAAAGTACCAGTTGAACACGGGAGTCAATGTGATCAGCTAATACCTCTCACTGCAAAATTTCAGAAATTTCAGGCAATGTGCCTATAGTAGAAAGAATCATCATTATTATTATTATTATTATTATTATTACTACTACTACAGTAAATTGTGAACTAATCATAATCTACTCAGCTAATTAAATATTTCGTTATAAACATTTTCTACTGTTTTGCCACTGTTATATCAGCGCAATGATTGGTTGTTGCTGTTGTTGTAGTTGTTTATTTATTTCTATGAAAGATGTATGAAGTGATAACCAAAATCTAATCATTCTTTCCCTTCAGTACTTCCATACTTTGCTAATCAGTTGTCAAAGTTATTTACATATTCTTTTCTTAGTGTTTGTGCAAGTTAAACATTGTTCCATAAAATATATAAAAGGGAGAAGCAATATTTGTTTCTTGTTGCTCCTTATATAAATATACATACATACATAAACACACACACACACATATATATATATATATATACACGTGTGTGTGTGTGTGTGTGTGTGTGTGTGTGTGTGTGTGTGTGTGTTCAAAGAAATATATAGAAGTAGAGTTCAAATTCTGCTGAGGTTGACTTTGTCTTTTCATCCTTCCAGAATCAATAAAACAAGTACCAGATGAACACTGGGGTTGATGTAATCAGTATGTCCCCTCCCCCAACCTTGCTGGCCTTGTGCCAAGATTTGAAACTAGTTTTACTCTTCCAGCAGAGTATGGTCGCTTTGTTTCTTTTTCACCTCTAAAAAACCTCCTCATTCGAATCCCATTTCTCGTTGACCACAGAAATTCAAAAATAAATATCATCCGAACTTATGTTTATGTGACTGATACAGCTGAACTTCTGTTATCTGACACCTATTGGGAAAATAGAACAAACCAATGAGAGAGACTCTATACAGTCACATGACCAGGCTAAATATAACAGTTATATCTTTTAAAAGGCTCACCCTACTATCTTTAACCTGTTAGCATTTGGATTACTCTGTCAAATGTAATGCTTATTTATTTACATTGTATTGAATTAAAGACCCTTTTTGGTCATGAATGACCATGGGATTACGCCTAGAAAGTTCCACTCCAAAGCACAAGACCGGACAAGGTTGTTTTATGGAAGACCAGCAGTTTCCCATGCATACCATCCTCTCCACTCCACGTCATTGATGTTATCCAAGGGAAAGGCAGTGACCGATACAGCTTGGCACCAGTGATGTCACAACTCATTTCTACAACTGAGTGAATTGGGCAACATGAAATAAAGTGTCTTGCTCAAGAACACAACACACAGCTCAATACAGGAATCAAACTCACAACATCATGAATGTGAGCCCGACAATCTAACCACTGAGCAACGTGCCTTTCATGCATTATCTCATAAATTCAAGATTTCAGTGATGTAATTGTTTATTTTTTAGAATGACATTGTAGGGTAGGTGTGAGAGGCCAGACCAGCCAGTTTCAACATAAAACAGGTAGAATATTTGGGCTGGATGTGTCTGGTTTAAATACTAAAGGGTTAAAAAGAAGATATTGAAGAGTAAAGTTTCTGATATACACAATACAGGATAGTCACTGCTGAAACATCTTCGATAATAGATCTACTCAATCTGAGCTGTCCAAGGGCTAAAAGAAAACAACAATGTGTGCATGGAATGTCTGCTGTGATTGAGTAATAAATCATTTAATAAAATGTAGTTAGGAGCCTGATGGTGGTGGTGGTAGTGGTAGCAGTTGTGGTAATGGTGGTGGTGAGTGAAATATTTTCTGGATATAAAGAGGTAACTTAATCTTTAAAGTACAGTTTTGGCAATGTTATATATGTGAAGTTGCTTTTGGAAGATCATCATATGGTACATATTTTATGAGCATTGTCCTTCAGTTGCTGCTCTTTGGCAGTTTGTCAGTCGTTTCGTTTCTATACTACAACTGTCCACACTCTCTGTAGAACCAGTATTGGTGTTGGTGGCTACTTCCAGCAACTGTAAGAACATTATGTTTAGTATTAGTGTCTGCATGTCTTAAATGTCTTAGATATAGGTCTATTAGGAAATGGGGTGGTCTGCAAAGTTGACATGCTTTAGCTGTGTATACAGAGACGTTGGATAGACAGCACAGTTGAAAGTGTTGAGTGGGGAGAATAAGGATTTAGAAGACACCAGAAAATAATCAATGACCTGTTCAGTTCACCAGCCACCTCCAGTAAGAGAGTTTCTGTAAAGCAAAGCGAATTAGCCCAGATAAATGATAAATGAGTCTAAATTGAGGCCAGTATTTTGATGATGGAGAGAGCTTGCGATTGCCTGTAAATCTACACCAGTCAAATGGAGGGATGCCTGTAAACCATGCTGAGACAGTAACATAATTGAGATCTTGTAGATGTCAATATACAGAGAAAACAACAATATATATTACTACTACTACTACTTCTATTACTACCATTTGATACTATGATAACAATTTGTTATCATCGATGTGATGTTAATAATATACTATTATCATTGACTAACTATTATTTTTAATTTGATATAAGTTCATTTGTGCCTTATAAATATTCTATTTTATTAGTTCCTCTTTGCTAACCCAACCCTAATATATCCCAATATTTGAATGGTACTTGTATCAACTATTGTTCATCCTTGTAAGATTAATAAAATAAAGTAGCAGTCACATATCGAAAACCATATAATCAGCTATACCCTGGCCCAATATTAGCATTCATGTGCTTATGTAGGAAATTCTTATTAAGATACAACAGCCATAATTTGTCAATGTCACAGTGGAATTGGGCTGTTTGGATTATAGTATATATTTCAATATTCATCTTCATTTTGGTAGACTTCACTTGTATCTTTTAGTTAATTTGTGCAAGATTGAGTTGTTTGGAAGGTGACACCAGGTTTATAAGTGATAGACTGCTTCTCTCTTAATGCCATCCTTAGTGATAAAAGATTGAAGTATACTTTACTGTGTTAAACAGATTCTCATAATTACGTTACTATCAATCTCTTGTTGTCGCTACTGTATATTCTGGTCTCCTGTGTCAATGGGCTGTTACTTCTTTCCTGCTTTGATTCATTAAAGTTTGGCTCAACATTAATAGGAATTTATCTTGGAACTTAAATCTTCTTATCCATGTAATTTATCATCAAGCAATCAAGTCAACATCCTCTCGGTATCGGTTATGTAGCAAAACCAAGATATAGGGTAGCAGCAAAAGATTCAATACAATTCACAATATCTGTAACTTGTCTGTATTTTTTGGGCTATGGCAGCCGAAAGTTTTCTCATTAATAATCTATTTTTTTTGTTTATATATTTGTCCAAAAAATTATATAATTTATTGCTTCAAATCTCCTGGAGCAATGGTTAAGTGGTTAACAGTACTGAAACTCTGGAACTAAGAATAATGGTTTGTAAGTTCAAACCAAGCCTGTATTTCACCATAAAATATTAAAGACCACTGGAGATAAAACCAGCTGAAATAGAGTGTAGCAGACAATCTCATGGAAGATGAGATTAATAGTGTTGAAAGATTCTCAGATAATATTCATTATATAAGAAGTCAATACAATACATATATAAATAAACTAATATTTGTTAATACAATGTTATATAAACTGGTACATCACACAATGTCTCCAATGGAATATATCACAATCTCTCTCTCTCTCATTGCATATGTGTTTTGCTGACTATCAGACTTCTCACTAACCATTGCATACAGTCCTTCCATGAGTTACAACTGCATATAAGCCACTTCATCATCATCATCATTTAATGATGAGATCTGGTGAACCACGGAGTTGTGTGCCAAACTCTGGTGTGAGCTTTCACATGGCTTTTATAGCTGGATGCCCTTCCTAGCACCAACTAATCTACAGTGTGTACTGGGTGCTTTCTTTATGCCACCAGCCCTAGTGAGGTTTCTGAGTAACTTGCAAGACAGAAAATGCAACAGAACAAAGTCATGCTTTTAAGTAGTAAGAGAGGGTATTTAAGAGGAGAAGGTGGTTTTGTGCCAGGTGTTGATAGATCAATATATGACAAAGGGAAAAGCACAGGTGTCTTGCTATTGTGAAGAAACATGGCTACTCTGCTTTATATAGATAGTGACTGAGTGCTAGAGCAAATTCTTCTACAAACAAAAACGTTCCTTGTTCTACCTATAAAACACTGAACTTGAAACCATTCCACGAGGTGCCAAATTCTTAACCATGTAGCCTTGGTCTACGTCTATATGTATGTAATTATGTATGTATGTATGCATGTATGTATGTATATGTGTGTGTGTGTGTGTGTGTGTGTGTGTGTGTGTGTTTGTATATGTGGATATATATATATACCCCCTCCTCCTGTCTCTCTCCCCCACCCTCCCTCCTACCACCCATCTCTCCCCTCCCCCACCTCCTGCTCCGATTCC
>NC_068990.1:33183990-33194974 GCF_001194135.2 Octopus bimaculoides | reverse complement strand
TTGCTTGATAACTAATGTTGGTGTGTTTACGTCCCTGTAACTTAGTGGTTCAGCAAAAGTACTAGGCTTACAAAGAATAAGTCCTGGGATTGATTTATTCGACTAAAGGCAGTGCTCCAGTATGGCCGCAGGAAAATAACTGAAACAAGTAAAAGAATATACACATACACACACACATGTACACATAGGGTAGCAAGCTGGCAGAGTTGTTAGCACTCCAAACAAAATGTTTAATGGCATTTCATCCTTCTTCTTGTTCTGAGATCAAATTTCACTGAAGTCAACATTGCTTTACATCCCTTTGGGGTCAATGAAATAAATAAGAACCAGTTGAGTACTGTGGTCAATGTAATCGACGTACCCTCCCCTTCAAAATTGCTAGCTCTGTGCCAAAATGTGAAACTAATTCACACACACACATATATATATAATGTATATTCAGTGGAGGTGATCTGGAGATATAAGTGGGGGGACTACTTAAGTTATATATGAATAGCAATATCTAGAAATATAGTCTTTAAAAATAAACACAAGCAGGACCTAGTATGTAACCAGAGCAACATATAAAATGTGTGTTTTTTAACAGAGAATTAAAGTCAACGTTTATATTATAATCAGCAACATAATTAAACCATAACTTCTGACTAGCAAATATCTCTGGTTAATTAATTTAGTTTACTGAGGTGATAATGCCATAGTAATGAGCAGTAGTGTCAACAGCAGAGACATTAAAGAGCAGGTGTGTTGTCACTTGAACTAACAGTCTCAGTACTATCTCTGACCTTGGAGAAGTGAAAATGGAAGAAGAGGTTGGTGTAATTTGAACACACAGCATGATCAGACTATCAGATGCTATAAATCTTCACACATTACTGAGTTCTGAGTTCTGAATGTGGTATGAGACCACACATTTGCAAAGAAAGAGTACAGTTGATTTTATTAATGCTAGTTTATTTTGTAGACCCTTCAGTGTTGAAATGCAGCACTGCATTAAACATTAAGCAAAATAAGCATGTGTTTAGGGCATCAAATGAAGGGGAGGCACCACAGAAATGGTAAATGGTTTATGGCACAAAAGAAATAACTCTAAACTTGCTAAAATTAACATTACTGAGTGTTTTTCAAAATGTAGACATTGGCTTTCCTGTATTTTTAACATTAATGGTAAAAAAAATCTGCTCAGCTGAGCTTTTATTTCCTCAGCTGAGCTTTTATTTCCTCAGCTGAACTATATTAGAAATCTCATCAGAACAACTATGCAACAAGGCAGGTTGGATGCCTAATCTCTACTAAATATAGAAGCAAATATGTTATGTAAGATTAATTTTGAGGATCTGATCAAAGGCTTTGCAATTAAAAACCATAAGAGAAAACTTTCCAAATTTTAATTATTTCTTTATTGCCCACAAGGGGCTAAACATAGAGGGGACAGACAAAGGGATTAAGTCGATTACATTGACCCCAGTGCGTAACTGGTACTTAATTCATCGACCCCGAAAGGATGAAAGGCAAAGTTGACCTCAGCGAAATTTGAACTCAGGACGTAGCAGCAGACGAAATACCGCTAAGCTTTTCACCCAGGCGTGCTAACGATTCTGCCAGCTCACCGCCTTTCCAAATATTAATGAAGTGGAAGTATATAAAAATAACATTATTTTCCATCTTGTTAGTTTTGTTTCATTTTGAAAATTGGAAATTTATTTTATGGTGCATTATTGTTTATATTTTGAATTACATATTTATGGTGGCACCAAAATCATCTAAGTACTTAGAGCCTCAATGGATCTTAATCTGGTCCTGATGAAACGTAGTCAGTTCTGGAAGGATTTGAACTCAGAAAGTAGTGAAACACATCAAATATTGTTATTTCATCTGGTACTTTAGTGATTATACCACTTCATTGCTTTTAACACAGTTATATATCAATAAATACTCACATGTACATACATGCAAACATACATGTGCATGGAAACGGATGCAATCATGCAGACACATACTGATGCCTGTTTTGCACATAATATACATACACATCTGCACACCCAAATGCACATGCATGCAGACACATAGATATGCAAACACACATGTGCACACATACAGACACACCTATAAACACTCGTTCAATATAGACAGACACATACACACACATATTCACTCACACATGCACACGTGCACACATACATACACATGCATACATACACACAGGCACGCATGCACACACATGCAGATGCACGCACATACACACACACATACACACACACGCACACACATATACACACACACACATACACACATATTCATGCATATGCATACACACACACTATTCTTTCTTTTTGTATCTCCTTTGAAAAACTTCAACAATAATAGGCTTGCTAAGCCTCTTATTGTTGCTGTCTACTGATTTCTAAGATCTCAAGTTCAAGTCTGCTGGAAGCATTTTATTGTATATTTAAGCAATTCACTTAATTTTTCACACCTCAGCTCCCTCGAATAGATTTCAGAATGTTTGAAACTTTTACCTGGAATGGGAAGAGATTAAGTTCTTCACACTCACTTCACACAAACACCAGAGATAAGTCTTACTCCGGAGACATTCAAATACTGGATGTCAGTTTTGCATGTATCAAATACTCTTCTTCTCCTTACTTCCAGTGACCCCCCTGCACTTTTGTACACATGTAATGTTACCACAACTTTTGTACTGTTGCTATGGAAATGGCTGAGTAATTGGCCAAACATACCTCATCCATGTAGTTAGTGGGAGGCGAAACAAAAGCCAGATGTTAAATGAAGCAACAACAATGAACATAATTCACTTCTCTCTGCACTTCTTCTCCTTCAGCATTTCATCTCCCTCTCTTTTACTTCTCTCTCTTCTCTTACTCTTTCTCTCTCTCTCTTTCCCCTACGCTCTCTCTCTCACACACACAAGAAGATCTCAGTAAAATTATTAGGTTTCCTAGCCAGTTCCCTAAAGACAACATGCCAGTGCTAAAATGGTTCCTCCGCTTTGCCAATGGAGATTCCAGAATGTGAACACAATCAATCTTTCTTCTATAAAACATAACAACAATAAAATATTTTACACAAATCAGCAGTTTTGTAGCCGGCCTGTCTGCTGGCCTATCTTGTTCTCTACATCTTTCTTCTCTTCTCTTTCTCCGCTGCTCTTTCCTTTCTGTTTAGACATATCCAAAGTCTGGTGCAAGGAGAGGAAGATGGGTTCTAGTTAAATTAATTAGCTTATCACTGATTAGGTATAATAGTTCTATTTCACTCTATCTCTTTATCTCACTCCCTCAAGGCCATAAATAATACACAACAATACAGAACAGACTTCTATACACTGGAACAAAATACACAACCCCCCTCCACACACATACACGCGCCACCACCACCACCACCATCACCTCCACCTTATTTACATTTACTGCTTTTTATTAATTATCTATTAGCTTAACAAATGACTTATGAATTCAATGTTCTCAGTTTGTTTCATTAACTATTGTATCTGTATGTATGCATGCATATATGTATGTAAGTATGTATGTATGCATTTATGTATGTGTGTATGTATTATATATATGTATTATACACACACACACACACACACATGTCTGGGTATGACTCTAAACTACATCCGGTGGTGAGGCTCCAGTTTGGGAGTTCTGAAGTAGTGGGGAGCATGGAGTCACCCCCTGGTTATCATTCCTTTCAGGTCCATTTTGACCCAGAATGGCAGAACCTGTCAAAATCCCATTGATGGGTTAACAAGATTTCCCAGTGGCAGAGGAATCTCTTGTTATTTTTGCCAAAACTGTAGGAGAAAGCGACTCTTTAAGAAGAAAGACACTCTGACATAAAACTCACTGTCGAAACAGAATCAGTCACTTTTGCAATGCTTGTCACTGGAACCTACTATGGTGACCAAGAGAATGGCAAAAGTGTTGGACATGCTTTCGTCACTTAAACCAATTGAAGAACAGATGGTTCACTATCATTTCTTTTGAACATGAGATGGCTATCATCTGGCAAGATGCAACAATCATCATCTCTCTCTATGTGTGTGTGTGTGTGTGTCTTAGGTCCTGGTAGAGTGTAAATGTATGGTATTTCCAGAGAAGCACTCAACCCAAATACTGAGCTATCAACACTGTCAGGTTCCAGACCAATGCCAGAATTCTTCAAGTGTAGAAATTCATGGTTTCAGGACTGTAACACCATTGTGTGAGTTTGGCAAAGAGTAAATTTTAATCCAAATAAGAAGACAAAGAAATTTTTTAACATATCTTAAATGATTCATTACAATCATTTCTGTACTATCTGTGCTGGTAAGACCAGTTTACACAAAAATTCAAAGTGAAAATTTACATATTTGTGGTTTTAAGACATCAGAGTGGCACTTCATCAGACTTGCAGCAAAGGTGTGCTGTCACATTGCACATCTTCCAGGCATTGTTTTTTGGCTTACATCGTCTATTTTTCCATCTCTGTATTTATCTGTCTGTCCTTCTAGTTAACAGTATACTTTTCTGTCTCTTTCTGTCTCTAACTATCTCTCTCATTCTCTCTCTCTCTCTACCTACCTATCTATCTCTTTCGCTCTCACTTTCTCTTAGCTCAACTCTTAATTACCTCTTCTTACTTCCTGTTTTTCCTGCAAACCGTCTTTTCTTGAAATTGTGCTGGTCAGTCATGTTTTTTTCATCCCTGTGTTCATTTCATTCATTTTTTCATTTGTATCTTATTTCTTTATCGCCCACAAGGGGCTAAACATAGAGGGGACAAACAAGGACAGAAAAAGGGATAAAGTCGATTACATCGACCCCAGTGCGTAACTGGTACTTATTTAATCGACCCCGAAAGGATGAAAAGCAAAGTCGACCTCGGCGGAATTTGAACTCAGAACTTGGCGGCAGACGAAATACTGCTAAGCATTTCACCCGGCGTGCTAACGTTTCTACCAGCTCGCCGCCTTTATTTGTATCTCTTTGGCCAAAAGGCCCCTTATCTGTTTTTCTTCTTATCTTCATTTGGCAATTTTTCCTCTTCTTCCCTACATCATCATCATTATAATGTTCACTTTTCCATACTCCCGAGAGTTGGATAGAATCTATTGAGGCAGATTTTTATGATCTGATGACCTTCTTGTTGTTGAAACTCACCTGTTTCCAAGTAAGGTAATATTTTCTCATGGCCAGACATATTTTCATATTTTCACAGAAGCTTAAAAACAAAGGACACCACTGTATGACCGATACTCATTTGCAACTAGCACATGCACACACACACACACACACATACATGCATATATATGTATATGACAGGTTTCATTAAGTCTCTTTCTACCAAATCTACTCACAAGGCTTTGGTCAGCCCAAGGCTATAGTAAAAGACATTTACTCTTTTACTCATTTCAGTCATTTGACTACAGCCATCTAGATTTACATTCTGAGTTCAAATGCTACCGAGGTTGACTTTACCTTTCGTCTTTCAGGATCAATAAAATAGCACCAGTTGAGAAGTAGGTTCAATGTAATTGACTTACCCCTGCCCCCAAAATTGCTGGCCATGTGCCAACGTTTGAAATTAATATTTGTTGATTGTCATCAAGGGAGTGTTTCGTGCTAGTGTGGGACACAGGTATAGTACTCACTCTCTCAGTTTGTTTGCCATTTGTTTTTTTTTTTTTGTTTTTTTGTTACAGTAGGAAATAACACTTGCAGCAGGAGCACTATGTAATTGATTAGTGTTTTGCTCCTTTAGAATATTTATTACAAATCCTCTCATGGGCCTAGAAAGGACAAAATAGGGTTTTTGCCTCACACACACACACACACACACACACACACATACACACACACACACAGACTATTAGCTGAGTAACAAGAAAGAAAATTTATACATGCTTTGTATTGTTACTGAAGTGTGCTTTTGATGATGACACTGATGGTGATGGTGGTAGTCATGGTGATGATGATGCTCTTGATAGCAGAGGTATTGGTGGTGGTGATGGTGGTGGTCACGATGGTGGCTGTGCTGATGATGGTTGTAGTAGTAGGTGTGGTAGGGGTGGTTGTGATAACGATAGTGGTAATGATGGTGGTGATGGCAGTGATGGTGATAATTGTGGCGGTGATGATGATGATGGAGTATAATGTTAATATTGATGATGCTGAGTATAGTAGTACGATTGGTGATGACAATAAAGATGATGATGATGATGATAATGATGAAGAAGCTCCTTTCAACACTCAAGAAATCAGCTTATACTGTCAGAGTGTCAAGGGACCATTACCTATGGAGTGTTACTGATGTGTGCACATTCTTCTAGCTCACTCTTTTTACCAAGGAGACCATCAATGGAGGAATTTATAAGTGAAGAAGAAGAAGAAGAGGAAGACGAAGAAGAAGAAGAAGAAGAAGAAGAAGAAGAAGAAGAAGAAGAAGAAGGAAAATAAGAAGAAGACGACAAAGAAGAAGACGACAAAGAAGAAGAAGAAGAAGAAGACGACAAAGAAGAAGAAGACAACAAAGAAGAAGAAGAAGACGACAAAGAAGAAGAAGAAGAAAAAGAAGAAAAGCTGATGATGATGATGATGATGATCAGAAGAAGAAGAAAAAGAAGAAAAGCTGCTGCTGATGATGATGATCAGAAGAAGAAGAAAAAGAAGAAAAGCTGATGATGATGATGATGATCAAGAAGGAGAAGATGATGATGAAATCGACAAATAAGAATGATAATGATGATGATGATGAGAAGAAGAAGAAGAAGAAATATTTTCTAGGTTCCAATAATGCATACATGGTGTTGCATTGTGGAGTGGTGTTGTGCAAGTTGGTACAAAAGGTTGGGGTGGAAATTGATGATGTGGAGAAAAAGAAAATGGAAAACCTGAAGGAAAAGAATGAAAAAAGACTCAACAAAGAATGGACAACCAATGGAAAAGGCTTTGCTTGGTAAAAAACGTTGGAAATTAAATTTCACATGAGAATAGACGTGGATTCTAATATGTATCTGGACATGTACGTGCAAGAGTATTTGTGTGTGTGCGTGTGTGTGTGTGTGTGTGTGTGTGTGTGTGTGTGTGTGTGTGTGTGTGTGTGTGTGTGTGTGTGTGTGTGTGCGTCTGTTGGTTTGTGTTTAATGGGAAATAAAGGGTGAGCAGCACTTCTATAGTTTAAAAAAAGGGTAGGAGGATTTTTCCCATTACTCTGAAGTAATTATATTAGGGAGCACTTAGAGGTTTCCAGCTTCAATTTGAATAAGGAATGAGTTGTATGTGCACATGTGTACATGTGTGTGTGTGTGTGTACAAGTGTTAGTGAATATGTAAGTATGTATGTATACATGCATGTTTGCATGTGTCTGTTTACAAGTAAGTATGTGTGTGAATATGTACATACAAGTGTGTGTGTGTGTGTGTGTGTGTAAATATATGCATATGTATGTGTGCATATGTGTGAGCGAATATGTACTTGTGTGAATAATGAATGAGCTGTATGTGAGATGTACTGTGTTTTGCTTTTTCTTCCATAAATTATAGAACTACATTGATTGTGAATAAAGAAAACAGAAACATGTATGTGTATGTTTGTGTATGTGTGTGTATGTGTATGTGCGTGTGTTTGTGTGTGTGTGTATTTATACTTGATTACTATATCTTATTTCATAAGCCTTCTCATTTATATATGTTTCACAATGTGACTGCTTTCACGGACGTGTTCATGTAGATGTATGCAAATATAGTATGTTTGTTAGTGTGTGAATACCTAAGCATTGATTGTAGAAAATTTGAACTTGTAACTTACATATTAGCAATCCAATACCTTATTCATTCAAGCATTTCACCTCATCCTTACCTGTTTTTCTTTCCCTTTTCATTTCTTTTTCCTTCTCCCTCACTCATCCAATTCTCTCACCTACAACCTCTTCTCTTCATATAAAACTCATGTTGTAATGTGTTCCTCATCAGTTGCAGCTAGTTTTTCAAACATGTAGGATATGAAACTCTACTGTATTTCTTTTCTTTTCCTACTCTCAACTTTACCTAGTAGTAGGACTCTGTCTGAACCATTGGATATTCCACTCTGTATGACAATTCCACTGTACTCTTTCAGTTACTTTGTCCAAATATTACAGATCTTGATGATGTAAATCACCACCTGTCTCCATGGAATTTCAGGTGTAGAAACCAAACCTGTAATCAAAGTGCCTTAAAGTTAACTTAGCAAAAGCTGGAGTTTTTAGTCAGCTGAAAAGCAGACAAGGCACTACTCCCACCTTGAAAATGGTCCTGCTTAATATGTGGAAAAGACTTATGTAGAAATTCTGTACAGTGTACCGAATGCAAACCAAGGACACATAATTGGTACCATGGAATCATAGGAAGATTAATAGAGTGAGAACTTTGTCTATGACAGATGCGCAAGAGCAATAAACTCTAAGAACATGTGGGAAATAGATTTTCTCAAATGTCTTGGAGGTCCACTAATGATATCAAGTATATTCTGTTTCATAGGTAACCTAATTAACAGTAGAGATGGATGGTCTGAAAGCTGAATTGCTGGCATAAGAACAGGATGGAGTAAGTTTAGAGAACTATTTAGTACTTTTGTTATCAGCAGAAGTAACCAAAGGCCTCTCTGTCAGACAGAAAGGCAGATTGTGTATGAATTGTAATGCTGTATGGCAGTGAAATGTGGGCTGTGATTGCAGGGGATTTGCAAAAACCACTCTTTTATGCAAATATATGTTTAAGCATTTTGTCTGCAGAAATTGAGGTGGGCCTACTACTGAGATGATGACATGTTTTGGAGCAAAACCATGGCTCTATAACTGTTGTTTTGTCACACACACAAAAAAATGGTTTTTGGCACATTAATTTCAGATAATTGTCGACTTCTTGAGAATGTCATCCTGTCTTGTTCACAGTCAATCACAATTGCCTCTAGATATTTGTTTACTCTTTTCTCAAAATGAAGATAATTTCAAGAGAAATCCAGAATCTATTTGGAATTTAGTATTTCTTTCTTCATCTTTGGAGTCCATCTTCATACTACTGGCCATCTAGGCTTATTTTTCTTAACTCATTTACATACACACACACATATATAATCAAATATTTAATCCATACTTGCTATTCCAACAAAATATATTTCATGGAATTAATATTTTATTCACTCTCAGACTTACCTTGTAATTCTTTATTCTCAGTAGCTAGACATAGCTTCTTTTGAATGTGTCACCCCGCGGAATCAATACATGTACATAAGTCACCCATTGGATTCTATACACATATATAAATATTTGATATGCTTGCTGTCAGTAAATCTTTCATATTGTATGGTCTAGTTGTTTTGAATTATCCTTCATTCTGGTAAGGTTGAACTTGTTAAAGGGTTCTTTGTTTGTGGTGGTTTTGTTGTTTGCAATATTACCAATATTAATGGTGTGTGATCGTCTTTATTGGTAGTTTATTATGGCTAGGATAATACTTAATTGACGGTTCCTAATTTTTATAGGTTTATGGGATATTTTGGGGTATCAGAGGAGAAAGCAGGTTTTGGGGAGAAAGCAGGTTTTGAACCTGTCCTTGTAAACCTGGATATAAGAACGATAGTTGGATGACATGACGGTTAGCAGTGCTGGTAGTGGTAGAAATGGTGGAGGAGGAGGAGAAATGTGTTAACTGATAAAAATTTTGTCTTAGATAAACACCACTAGTTTCCATGGGTTCCAGAACTGACTTTTGTTTGAGAGTAGTTAATGTGTGTGTGTGTGTGTGTGTGTATGATAGGGAAAACCTCAGTGTGTGCATCGATATGTGTGTGTGTGTGCGTTGACAGAGAGAATGTGTGTGTATGTCTGTGTGGTGGAGAGAAAGCCTTTGTGCATGTGTCAGATAGGGAGAAAGGGAAACGTGTGTGTATATGTATATGTAAAATAATAGCATCAAGAAGTACTGTTGGTGCAAAAGAGAATAAAGAGGTGTGGAAAAGAAGAAGATGAAAAACAGTGATTATTTGTGGAAGTTGCAGATATTTTCTTGAACCTAGTCTATGAAACCATTTATTACTTACTTATGACAACTTTTTATAATCTGCGTATACATGAGTGTATATATATGCATACATATATATCTGTATATGTGTATGTATATATATATATGCATACATATATATCTGTATATGTGTATATATATATATATATGCATACATATATATCTGTATATGTGTATGTATATATATATATATATATATATATATATATATATATACACACAGTGAGAGATAGGTAAATACATATATATATATAAACTTATATTTGCATCTCTCTCTCTCTTACAGTATATATGTGTGTGGGTGTGGTTTGTTCTTTTTATTACTTAAATCCAATGCAAAACAAGTGTTCTTTTATTTATGCTTGTTTTTTTATTTTCTTCCTGAATGTTTCACAGTTGTTGTTGTTGTTGTAGAGAATTAATGGAAACTCTCTGACTGTATGTTTTTCAATGGAAGTCTAAAAGGCAATATTAAATAATCGCAATGGTTGCTCGATAAACTTGACACACTTTGCTCTGAGTTTCTCTTAACTAAAAATCATTCCTTCTGCTTTACCAGAGAAAGAAATGAAGTCGGTGGGTGGAAACAACACTATCAAAAGAAGACAAGTTATAGCATTTTTTTGTTTGTTTGTTTGTTTGCTTTTGTTTGTATTTTTTTTTTCTTTAAAAGCGTTGTAATGACTTCCCATGCTTTCAGTCTAATAAAGCTTAACTCTATAGTAATATATGTGACTTTAGAAGAAGCAATATTTTCGGAAGTCAAACATTACCAAAAATACATTTTTACCTTATAGTGATGGCACAAAGATCTTCCTGGCATTCTGGAGGTTTTACATTTGTTCAGTTACACTCGTGTATGTGTGTGTGTGTGTGTGTGTGTGTGTGTGTGTGTGTGTGTGTGTGTGTGTGTGTGTGTGTGT
>NC_068990.1:33183128-33183833 GCF_001194135.2 Octopus bimaculoides | reverse complement strand
ATATATATATATATATATAAAATTGAGATTCAGCTGAATTAGGTACTTAGGTTGAAGTACCAGATCAGTATGGTATTATCCATACAACTCAAAGTAAGGTGAATAAAATCAAAATAAGCAACAGGATATCAAGAGGTGATGCAGTATGACTGTTTCAAGCAACTCCATTTAATTGAACAATGCAATCATTACATCAGTTTAAATACAGGGCTATCCTCAGCTGCATAAATAAATAAATAGAATCTTTTAATCAGTTGGACACATTAATACAACTTTACTCAAATGCTCCAATAGAGCAAGAATAGGGAAAGAGTCCATGTTGTAAGAAGCTTCCTTCCCAACTAAATGGTTCCAGGTTCAGTCTCACTGCATGGCACGTTGGGCAAGTGTCTTCTACTCTAGCCTCAGGCTAACCAAAGCCTTGTGAGTGGATTCGGTAGATGGAAACTTAAAGAAGCCTGTCATATGTGTATGTGTGTGTCTGTGTCTGTGTTTGTCCCCCCACCATTGCTTGACAACTGATGTTGGTGGGTTTACATCCTCATAACTTAGCGGTTCGGCAAAAGGGACCGATAGAATAAGTACTAGGCTTACAAAGGATAAGTCTTGGGGTCGATTTGGTCGACTAAAGGCAGTGCTCCAGCATGGTTGCAGTCAAATGACTGAAACAAGTAAAAGAGTAAAGAGCAAAAGAGTATATATATA
>NC_068990.1:33180215-33183083 GCF_001194135.2 Octopus bimaculoides | reverse complement strand
ATATATATATATATATATATATATAAAGACACCCTGTACACTCTATGAGGTAATTAGTGTTGGGTAGGGCATCAACTGCAGAAACCATGCCAAAGCAAACAGCAGAGCCAAGTGCGGTTCTTTGGCTTGCCACCTCCTGTTTAACTGTCCAACTCATGCCAGCATGGAATAACGACATTGAATAATGACAATGATAACAATGATGATGATGAATACGTGTGTATGTGTGTGTGTATGTATGCGTGTGTGTGTATGTATGTATGTATGTATGTTATATGTATGTGTAGTGTATGAATTTGTGTGTGGTCAAGTTTACATGGGAACTATATGATTCAGAATGTATTCCCTCTGCATGGACAATGCCAGCTGATTCCATCTTCTGTGGCCTTGAGTTAGTCAATACCTTGTGAGAGAAGTTTGGAAGACAGAAACTAGAAGCTCATTGTTTGCTAGTGATGGATTTGAACTCACAACTGAAGGTTGGAAAAAAACAGTGTTTTAAACCCTAACAGCATTGGACATGCTTTTATCCATAATACCTCATTCATCATCCTCTTCTCCATGCCGATGCTGGCATGAGTCGGATAAAGTCTTATCTATTTATAGCTAAATAAACTGAGCCAATAATAGATAACCATTATCATTATCAGCAGAACACAACAATGTCGTAGGGTGGAAACCCTATTGAGTAATGCTATGGATGACATTTATATAAATCACAAATAGATTTTCGAATGGCATTTCTGATCAATATCGAGCCAGTAGAGTTTTTACATGGCAATCCTTAACATTCTCACCAAGTTGTGTGCATTGAATAAAAGATGGCATGCAGTATTTGTAATTTATTGAAGTTTGACCTACTGATGCTAACAACCAATGAATTATATAAATGTAGTCTGGAGATAGACTTTAATGTATATCAATAGTTTTGTTATTTTTATGAGATAAAGCAACAAAACTTGTTGAAATGGTCAGGCGGTTTTGGAGTAAATTTAGACTAAATGGATATTTTATTTGCAGCAGTCTTACAGGAAGCTGTATATAGTGTGGCAAAGACAGATTTGCTGCTCAGTGGGAGATAACCGTTTCTGAGCATATCTATCTTGTGTCTTCTGTGGAGATTTTTATTTTTTTTATTTTTCAAAGAATGAATAGAATGTGAAGAGCATATATCTTATAGCAACTAATTCTTTTATTATTAAGGCAGTGATCTGACAGAATTTTTAGCACACCAGTTGAAATGCTTTGCGGTGTTTCATCTGCTGCAACATTCTGAGTTCAAATTCTGCTGAGGTCGACTTCGCCTTTCATCTTTTCAGGGTTGATATATTAAGTACCAGTGGAATACTGGAGTTGATGTGATCGACTGTCCTTACTGCCTCAAAGTCCAGGTCTTGTGACTATAGTACAAAAAATTATTTCATCCTTCAGAATGACACAACCTGAAATTTTCGAACTATTTTACCTAAGTTCATTTGTAAACAAAAACTAAAGTTGTAGTTTACGATGATCAATTTTTTTTCTGCCTTATAACAGTGAAGAGAAGGAGAGGAGGATATTTTACTGTAACAACGAAATAGATTTCAGATTGAGTTAACAGGGATGTGGATAGAGTCTTAGTGGAGTATTTTGTGAATTTTAGCTTTGACTCATTGTACGAGGGTGAGTCAAAAAGTAATACCATTTTGTGTAGGAAAAGGTATAATTACCAACACAGGAACATGTGTCATACATCAAAATGAAGCTGGTCCTCTGTGGATCACATCCCTGCTTCTCAACATAGTCACCGTTTTTCTCAATAGCAATGTTCCACCTTCGAATGAGAGCAGTATTCCTTCCCCGTAAAATTGTCGGCTGTTCTTGGAGCCACTTCTTCACTACAGTTTTCACTTCTTCGTCACTGGAATAATGTTTGCCTTTCAAACTCCACTTCGTGGCGCCGAACAGATAATAGTCTGAAGGCGCTAAATCTGGTGAGTGTGGAGGTAGTGAAGAATTGGCTCAAAGAACAGTCAACAGAATTTTACAGGGTAGGGATACATGCACTCATTCGAAGGTGGAACGTTGCTATTGAGAGAAATGGTGACTATGTTGAGAAGTAGGGATGTGATCTACAGAGGACCAGCTTCATTTTGATGTATGATACATATTCCTGTGTTGGTAATTATACCTGTCTTAAACAAATTGGCATTACTTTTTGACTCAACCTCGTATTTAAAGAGGTAGAATTCTCTTTTTCTGTCTCGTATAAAATTCTGTTCTGTTTCTTGATCTTTTGGTTATAAATAAAAATTATTTCACTTATCTTAATTACTCTCTATTTATTACTCTATTGTCTATTGATAATATTCAAAATTGATTTGTAATACAGACACGATGTCTCAAATATGTTGGGCAGGCCATAGTTGATTGCTTCAATTCAAGTATTTGACTAATATTTTGAAATGATGAAAGGCGAAGTTCACCCTAGTGGGATTTGATCTCAGAACAAAGTAATGTTATTAAATACCACAAGGCATTAATTCATTATTCTATCGATTCTGTCAGTTCACTACCTTTGGTCTTGTTCAATATTAATAGCAACTCTCTACCAAATAATATCTATAACATTGCTTACACCAAGTGTTGAATAAATGATAAAATATTTTAATTCGTCTTTATTGTTTATTGATAATTAATTCTTTTAGTATAACAGTGTTTTTTTATTTTGTTTCTCTGCCAGAATATAACAAAAAATTGCAATTACCTCTGTCTCTAATAAATTAACTCTGAATCTAATCAGTTATCTCATTAAATATGATACTACCCGATAAGATATAATAGACATACACACACACATGTATGTATGTATGTGTGTGTATATATATA
>NC_068990.1:33176709-33179550 GCF_001194135.2 Octopus bimaculoides | reverse complement strand
AAATTTGTATACGCAAATTAAATCTAGCCATGGAGGAATGTAGTGGCGGACAAAAAACAAGACAGGAAAACAAACAGAAAAGGCTTTACGACCAGACGAGAAAAATTATGTGTGTATGAACGCGATGAGGCACGAACTTGAGAGGGACAACGTGGTGCGTGCGTTGCTTGGCGAAAGCCAAGGAAGGAAAGGATTATTGACCGGAAGCATGTGACCATGCCGGTAGAGAGAGTGGTAGAGGGAGAAACAAAGGGAGGAAGTAGAAGAATAGGTGAGCAATATATATATATATGACTTGTGTGTGAGAAACACCTACATTGCTAGAAATAAGAGCTGAAAGATTCTAATGTTGTAGTCAAAGCACCTAATTGTATACATATGTACTGACAAGGATTATAATTGCCCTTGGTGTTTTCAGGTGATTATAGTCCCTATCAGCACATAAGTATACAATTATGTGCTTTGACTACAGCATTAAAGCATTTTAGCTCTTCTTTCTAGTATAGTAAGTGTTTCTAACACCCTAGTCATATTTAGTGACAATTAGCCCACCAGCCCTCAGTCAAATCGTCCAACCCATGCTAGCATGGAAAGTAGACGTTAAACGACAATGATATAGTTTTTCTTTTTGGTAAAACATTGCACAATGGTGTCTATATTAATTTTATATACATGTATGTATGTATGAATGTATATATATATATGTGTTTATATATTGTGTTTGTTTGTGTTGTCTCTCACCACTGCTAGAGAATCAGTATTGGCTTGGGTCAGTGTTGGTGGTGATAAGGCAGAACCCATTCCTGTAGAGAATGATGTCAAGCAGGGTGATATCCTTGCCCTAACTCTATTTTCTTTGTATTTTGTTGCTGCTTGTACTCATGCTCTTGCTAAGGTTAGCTCTCTGGGAATATATATTAGATATCGATCTTCTGGTCACCTCTTTAATCTGCACTGATTTGCTGCCAATTCAAAAGTTTTCCAGTTTCTTATTCGTGACCTCCTTTATGCAGATTACTGTGACTTAGTCACTCATACAGTGGATGACATGCAAATACTTATGAATCGTATTTCTGCTTCTTGCAAGGCATTTGAACACAGCGTTAGCATGGACAAGACTATTGTAATGTTCCAGCCTGCACCAGGAAATCCATCTGTGACCATGCTGGAGTACTGCCTTGAAGGGTTTTAGTGGAAGAAATCAGCCCCAGGACTTATTCTTTGTTGGCGTAGTATTTATTCTATCAGTTCTTTTACTGAACTGCTAAGTTACAGTGACATAAACACACCAGCCCTGGTCATCAAGCTGATGGCAGGGGACAAATACAGACACATGCATACACACACACACACATACACAATGGGCTTCTTTCAGTTTTCGTCTACCAAACCTATGCACAAGGCTTTGGTTGGTTTGATGCTATATTGGGAGATACTTGCCCAAGGTGTCATGTAGTGAGACTGAACCTAGAACCATGTAGTTAGCAAGCAAACATCTTATGACACAGCCATCATCCCCATCATAATCGTATATATGTATATGTGTATACATATATATATATATGTGTGTGTGTGTGTATAGTTTTTAGTGTGTTCATTTGGTTTCTAAAAGCATGACTCACACAGACACACACAAATCACACACATTAAGAAGACAATGAATACAAGAAGAAGACATCATGGGAGGGACTAGTTTTTTTTAAAAATGTTATGTTCATTTAACACTTAAAAAAGAAGAGAAATAATCTTGACATTTTGGATGCTAGTTCTTAACCAAAAGCAAACTAGAAAAGAGAAAATAAAAGAATGAGAAAAAAATGGTTGCAAAATAAAATGTACAAAAAATAATGGCTGGAAAGTATTAAAAAAAGGAGTTAGGGGCCATATGAGAATGTAGTTCTATAGTAGAAGAGAGAGGAGTAGGCACGTGATGCATGTAGAAAATAGTAATCACATACAGAGATGGGGGAGTGTGTGTGGTGGTCTAAGGTGCATGTGGCTTTTTAAGAGGTGTCTGGAGATCTGCATGTGTGGAGTTGTAGTAGGAGTGTGGAATGGGGTAGAGGGGTCTAGGTGTAATTTCATTGTGTGTGAGAAGGCATGGAGCAGACGAAGAGGTGGTGGGCATGCATGAGAGGAGAAGAAAGATAAGAAGTATTTGGTATTTAAGAAAAAACACTGTTGGGAAAATTATAAATTACTATAAATACTAATGATAATGGAGTGTAAAATGATAACACCAGTGAAAAGTCTGCAAAGGTTAAATAACAAGTACAATATCTGAAGAAAATAAAAATTTTGATAAGAAGGCAGTTAAATTCATATATGAGGGGAAGTCAAAAACTATCCACACTTTCACCACAACATATCTTTATTATTATCACACTGCCTTCTGTGCATGTATGATTATAGTTGGTACTATTGTGGTCATATGATCGAAGTTTAAGCCTGTTCACACCATTTTTCTTTCAGGCATTACAGTGTAAGCATGGTCGCTTCCCTAGCAATATGCACCAAAAAGGAACGAAGAGCAGTGATCTGATTTCTCTGGTTGGAAAGTGTGTCAGGTGCTGAAGTTCATCAGAGGCTCTTAGCACAATATGGGGACAGTGCACTACTACATAGAAGTGTGTATGAGTGGATTGAGAAATTTAAAAGTGGCCGGACAATCAGGATGCCCATCAACCTCCACCACCGATGAGAAGATTCAGCAAGCTCGAGAGATCATTACTCTTAGCTCTTTGGTGGACATTGCTAGTGGAGTGGCCATGCTAACACTGTAAAGCCAGAAAGAAAAATGGCACAATCAGGCTCAAACTTCAATCGTGTGACCACAATAGT
>NC_068990.1:33169209-33174209 GCF_001194135.2 Octopus bimaculoides | reverse complement strand
CGAATCCCTCCAGTGATTCTTGAGACATCTTGTCCATGGACAAACAAACAAACATAACTGAAAACAATACCTCTGCCTTTGCTAAGGCAGAGGTAACAAAAAAAAATATATGGTACAGCATTGTTTCTGTTTCGCAGATTGTCACCTATCACAGGGCCTTTTGGAACGTAGCACCCACAATAGTCGAGGGATTACTGTACCTACATGTATATACATATACACATATATATACATCTACAATGTGCAGGTGTACCTCAAACAGCATGTTTATACTATGCAGTTGTGTGTAAATAATGCAAAATAACAAGAAAACAAAACATCAAAAACATTATCTTTACAAATAATTGTTGATGTGAAGTCTTGATTCTGGTTTAAGATTTGTTGTTTAACCATAAAATGTAAGTGCTTTCAGGTTCATAACCATTCATCAGAGGATTTTGTGTTGCCATCAATAAATTGGTAAACTGGAGCTTTGACATGCAATTGTATATATATATCTCTGCATTTCAGGGTCTCTAAGTGTAAACATATACATCTCCAATGCTCCTATATGGCTTGGGTTGGGCTTTTCATATTCTATGCAGTGTGTGTCTGCATACTTCTTCAAATATCAAAAAGTCGTGTGAGTTATTTGATGACACATTTAGTCGCATAGGTAAAATCAAGAACAATTAGAAGCTCGCTTGCTCTTTCTCTGTCTCTCTCTGTCTCTCTCTCTCTCTCTCTCTGTCTCTCTCTCTCTCTCTCTGTCTCTCTCTCTCTCTCTCTCTCTCTCTCTCTCTCACTCTAGAGAGAGAGAGAATCCTCTTCTGGAAAATAAAGAGAATTGACAAAACAAAAATCATTCAGGTAAAACACTTCCAGCAGTAGTATCTGCTCTTGAGGTCAATAACAATGCTAGAATTAGAAAGATATCCCAAGAACTATTTGAGGTCTTTTGTCAGTAACTCAAGAGTCACTGCGGATGACTCAGCTGCTGCAAAAATTAGACACAATTCCAAAGCCCTGTATTGTTACCACTTTTTCACCCATCAGCCCACTGATTGATGAACACAATATTCTTCACAGCAATGTCAAAGATATGGTGGAAAGTCTACAGAAGCAATACTGTTCTGTCCTCAATGATCTTGATACAGTTGACTTAGGTAGTATTGATGAAGTGAATCCTCAACATATCATCCCTGACATAACTTTTAATACTCCACACATCCTTACAACAATTAATGAAATTTATCTCAATTCAGTTCATGGGTATTGACAGATTCCCTGCAAATGTCCTGAAGGAGTACAAACATCACCTTAAATCTCCTCTGGAAAAAATTGATGACCTCAGGTCTTATATCTAAATAATTTCTGTACCACTTTTTTCAAAGAGAAGTATAAGTCACTTGCAGTGAAATGCCATCTGACTTCATTAGCTTTTCATGCCATTAAAGTATTCAGTGGAGGTGAGGTAAGATCCAAACTAACAGCCTTTTCTAGGGAAAAACAATCATCTCAAAGAACCGACTCAATATGGTTTTTATGATTGTAGAGACTGCCTAACACAGTTTCTATACCATTTTAGTGGCATTCTAAATACTCTGGGAAAAGATTTCAATACAGATGTCATTTCCCTCAACTTCAATAAACCTTTCAACAGAGAAGACTACAGCATTCTGCTGAAAAAATTATCCAATACAGGAATCCATTGAATGCTACTGCAGTGGAGTAAATGTTTCCTGACAAACAGAAACCAACATGTTGGGACTGACAAAATTATTCAAGACTAGCAAAAGTCATCAGTGGTGTCCTTCAGGTTATTATTTTGGGCTCACAGCTGTTTATCATGTACACAAATGACATTGCAAATGTCATTAAACATAGCAAAACATAGCAAACATTTTTCTGATAATCCTAAACTCTAGAATGTTATTTGTGACTTGAAAGATCTCCAGTCTGATCAATGGGGTGTAAATTTATTGGTGACAAAAAAGAAATACAGGGGGGTGCTGAAAAGTTCCTGGCTTTGGGTGAAAGAAAATAGAGGAGGATCAGTCAATTAAGATTTTATTCAAAATATTTCCTTCTCAGATTCACACACTTATTGCAATGGTCCTTCAGTTTTTTTCTAAGCCCTGTACAAAAACTCGGAAGGTTGGGCCTCCAACTAGGCCTTTCATGATACCCTTAAAGCCTGGAACTCTTTAGCACCCCCTCACTATCAGCTGCTCAACAAGGAAAAATATGTAACTTTATCCAATTTGGAGAACGGAATATACTTAAACAGCCAAACTGTCTTCCTTTGGAAGAGTTTATCATAGCATCATAAAATATCAAAAAGTTTGGTGTAATTATGGACAACCTCAGCTTTAATACACACATCAATAATAAAAAGTCAATTGGCCTGCAGAATATGCTGATGGATCCTTTGAACTCTCCACTATAGAGATCTTGATACCATCATCTTTCTGTTCTCTATATTTTCTTCTTCACACCTTGAGTGCTGCTACCTAGTATGGTCCCAGGAGTCCATCACAAATATAAAAATGAAGCATAATGAATTGAATGGTAGGCTTTAATTACTGGGATGACTGCAAAACTGCTCAAAGTCTGTCATCTCTAATGTTGCCATGACTTGTACATTATTTGCATGCGGAAAATATTCCATCAACATATGCACATGTGTGAGTGTGTATGTGTATGTATGTATATATGTGTGTATGCATATATAAGAATAAATACATGCACATGGATAAACACACACACACACATATATATATATGTATGTATATATATATATAAAAACACACACACACACACACATATATAGACATATATCTGCTTATATACCATATGTACATGTATGCATGTATATATGTGATTTGATCAATAAGTATCCGAACTGTTGCCACAGTAACGAAGCTAAAGCACAGAGTGAAGCTGCTTGGCACAGATTGACCATAAATTGTGTATGCGCACTAAGTTTTAAAGTTCTATCTCTCATCCGCTGTTTACAGCAGTGCTTGGAAGGAATGTGTGTAGAATGTGATCATCACATTGACCATGACAGACAAAGTTGAGTAGAGAATCTGCATCAGATTTCGTCAAAAGCTTGGTGATATCTACTCAGAGGCCTGCACAAAGATTTCAAAAAATTTTCATTGTTCTTGACACAATCAAGGAGATCTTGTGCAACTGAAACCAGAGTGTCATTTTGGTCAGCTGAAATCAGTTTTGGCACAAACTTGGCAGAAACATGTCTCATACTCAAATCCTCATTGATAACAGACTGAACTCAATCGTAACTAATCTGCACATCCTCTGATAACTTATGGACGGTGATTTGACAACGCCCACCCCTCACAGCTGCACTTACATCTTCAATGTTTTTCTCAGTTCTGCTGGTTGTGAGTCTTCCAGAATGTTCGTTAATATTGACATTTTATCAGCCATCTTTGAAATATCTGTACACTTGTACACTTGTGTGCAGCTCATACTCTCCTCTCCATACACTTTCTGCAACTTTGCAACCGATGTTGGTGTGTTTACATTCCTGTAACTTAGCAGTTCAGCAAAAGTGACCAATAAAACAAGTACTAGGCTTACAAATAATAAGTTTTGGGGTCGATTTGTTTGACTAAAGGCAGTACTCCAGCATGGCCACAGTCAAATGACTAAAATAAGTAAAACAATATAAGAGTGTATATATATATATATATATATATATATATATATACAGAGAGAGAGAGAGAGAAATAGATATATAAAATAATCATTTTAATACCCATTTTTCCACACTTGTATGGGTCAGACAGAGATTATTCAGGAAAGTTTTCTATGGCCAAATGCCCATCCTGTTGCCAACCCACACTTCTTTTCCAAATGAAGTAATACAGCCAGACATGTCCTCACAAGATATTAGAAATAAATAACATTGTTTAAATGACATCTATTATGCAATATCAAGACAAGGAAACCCAAAGGTACACACATGTGCGAAGGACTTCTTTCAGTTTCCATCTACCAACTTCACTCACAACACTGCGGTTGGCCCAGGGCTATAATAGAAGACACTTCTTGCCGAAGGTGTCACACAGTGGGGCTGAACCCAGAACCATGTAGTTGGGAAGCACGCTTCTTACCACACAGTCTTCCTGCATATAACTATCTGTAACTATATATATATATATATATATATTTGGTGCAGGTCACTGGCTTAACATCTCCAGTCAAACCATTTAACCCATGCCAGCATGGAAAACAGATGTTAAATGATGATGTGTGTATATTTATGTGTTTATGTATGTGTATATATATGTGTGTGTGTATGTTTGTGCATGTATGTATGTATTAATGTTTATATGCATGTATGTTGCTGAATTTAATGATGTCATTAGAATATATATGTAAACTTAAACATACAAATATTTATGTACTTATATAATATATAAGTATATATCTGTGTATATGTGTGTTTGAGAGTGTGTGAGTATATATATATATATATATATATATATATATATATATATATATACATATATATAAATGCGTATGTGTGCGTATATATGTAAATATATATATATGTATTACTCACCCTCTCTCTCTCTCTTTCACACATGCATGTACACCCACTCATGCACACTCACACACACACATGTACATGCCCATTTACCATACTCATTCATATATGTACATTTATGGCTACATTTTATGTGAACATAAATATTCACATGCCCTTTTATGGTCACTAATGTATGGAAATGTATACATGAATGCATGGACACATGAGTATATGTGTGTGTATGCAGACATGCTCTGCTGCATAAAACACCAATTATTCAAAAATGCAAAGTATAAAAAAATCAAAAATAGCATAAAATACAGAGATCCCACATACATTGATGCTCACAAAGTTATACAAATACTTGTATAGATCAAATTTATTGATATACAAATGTATAATTATACCACTGGTATGTTTGGTTACTGCATACATTTATTCAGCATGAATATATATA
>NC_068990.1:33167464-33168893 GCF_001194135.2 Octopus bimaculoides | reverse complement strand
TATGCATATACATACACATATACATACAGGGTGGGGCAGAGGGTACGGACGTTTTTGAAAAATTCACAAAATCATTAATTTTAACTGCAGGCAAATTTTATTGACATCAATGTGTTTGTATTGAATTAACATTTGTCAAAATTTAAGTGTGGGAAACAACATCCATCATGTGGTCCCTGTTTTCACTAATGCATTTCTGAAGGCATTCTTGGAAGTCAGCCCCCACTCTCTCCAGCATTGCTCTGTTAATTTGGGTGACTTCCATGTGAACAGCTTCCCTCAAATCGTCCAATGTATGGGGCTTATGCACATGCACACATGCCTTGAGGTTTCCTCACAAGAAATAATCCCACATGGACTAATCAGGATCCAAGGGAGCCAAGGAATGTTAGCAAACCTGGAAATACGGCAGTCACCGATGAGAAGGCAAAGAATGTCCATTGACGTTGTGGCTGTGTGGGCCATCACCCTATCCTGCTGAAACTACACATGTCGCATAGGCATATGTTTTTATTGTAATCCAAGTACAAAGAAGTTGTTTATCATCTTGATGTAATGCTCAGAGTTCACAGTAATAGCATTTGCAATTACTGTCTTCAAAAAAGTAAGGACCAATGACGGAAGCTTTTCCAACAGCAATTTATCTAAGCACCCAAAGGACCCATCACTCAGATAAATACAGGAGTACTTCTTCATAAATGAAACATCTCCCCATACTAAACAGGAAATACATATAGAAGGTAATGATACCCCAATACCCACAGAATATACATACACAGGTACACACAAACACACACACACACACACTTACACGCAAAAGGAGACAGGAACGCATGACCATATGCACACATACATATACTCAACACACATGCATACACATGAAGACACATATGTGGACACATATCCATGCATAATAGATTCACGTACAAAGTCACAAAAACTCATACACATAGAGACATTCAAACATACACACACAAATACACACATACATACACAAACACACAAGCATGCATACACAACACACATACATATACAAACACACAAGCATGCACACACACACATACACACGCAACCACATGAATATGCAGAATCCATACATATATACATACACACATGCATACATACATACATATATGCATGCAGACACACATACATGCATACATATATGTACATATATGTACATACATACAAACATACATACATACATACATACATACATACATATGTGCATAGACAAGCACACATGCACACAACCAAACAAAATAAATGCAACTCAGATTCAACAGAGTCAACATCCATTGACAAGGTTGCAGAAGCAAAGAAAATTTCAGGATAGGAAAAATATAAGCAGTAAATGAGTGGGAATTAAACTGGTGAGTGTGTTAGATATTAAGGCAGTCTGACTCTCCCCAGACACAACAAAATTTGT
>NC_068990.1:33164797-33167063 GCF_001194135.2 Octopus bimaculoides | reverse complement strand
TGAGTGGTTGGCGTTAGGAAGGGCATCCAGCTGTAGAAACTCTGCCAAATTGGATTGGAGCCTGGTGTTGCCATCCGGTTTCACCAGTCCTCAGTCAAATCGTCCAACCCATGCTAGCATGGAAAGCGGACATTAAACGACGATGATAAACGACGATATATATATATATATATATATTTATTATTAATCATAGGGCAGCAAAAGAAATTTTAGAAATATAATTTACCACCAGTGGTCCAGCGAGAATAAAAAATTAGTCAATAGACTACATATATATTATTCATTTGAAATATAGAGATGCCTATAATAGGACATCTAACCCGCTAGAAAGAGCAGCAAAAAACTAAATTTTATATCAAGTCTTTGATGGTGTTAATGAGGTTTCTTTTGTTTTGTTGTTTCTAGGCAAATGTTATGTAAATGTGTTTTGAATGTTGTTATATTGCTATTGAGAGTTTGTTGGGAGTTATTAATAAAAGTTATGCAGTTGAAGAAATTAAATTTAAAATGATTTAATAATTCATTAGTCAGGTGACATTTGTATAATTGAAAGCCTTAGTTGTTTCTAAATGTTGGTCAAGTAATCTTTTCCAAAGATGAGTGCTTTCCACCTCATTTTTTTTTTTCCATTTCATTGTATTGATACATATTTTGTCTCTTGGAATGTATATGCATTTAATAAAATCAATCAGTCACTGCTTCATGAGTCAGCTGGTTTACCAAGCTGCAGAGAGTGCTCAGTGTTATAGTGTCACAAATGCAATTAAGCCAGAAGAAGGAGTCAATACTGTAAGGTAGATTGGATTTATATTTATTCAAAGCTGAATACCTATGAATTGCTTCTTAAGGTTTTTTATTCTCAATTCAAGTGAGAATAAGAATTATGGAGCTTGAAGCATTCTTATATACGCATCTATTGGACTTGTTTGTATCATATAGGAAATAACATGGAAGGAATTAATAAATCCAAATATGGGAATGTAACCCTATGTAAACAAGTTTTTCTTTAATTTTAAGAAATTGATATGAAGATTTACCAAAACTTATAAGATTTACTAAAATGTTTGTGGATAAATTTGCAGAGACCTAAAGATATCCTTCATGATAATTTCTTTAATAATTGACTGAATAACATGCTTGACTGGTTTTCTCAGTCATTACCAACTAATCTTGAATATTTCTTTCTTCTGCTATACAGACAAAAATAGGGAGAAATTGAGATAGGGAAAGAGAGAGAGAGTGTGTGTATGTGTGTGAGTAACAAGCAGATATTTGCAAAAAAACAAAAAAAAAACAAAGCTTTGAACAACAGATATAGTTTTTGCTCATTTCTAAATAAGTCTATCCATTGTCATTGTGGGTTTTATAAACTAAAAGACCAACGACAGCAGCTTTGTGGACAAATCGTCGATAAATTTACATGTACACATTTAATAAACAAACATTTAACCTCACTGTTTAAATAGTCTTCATGATTACATAAACAAAGACAAAGACAAATATACACATATATCTGTGAAATCCACCTTTTACCAATCTTTTACCTCCCACCTCTCCCCACCATCGCCTTTCTCTCTCTCTCTCTCTCTCTCCCTCTTTCTCTTTGTGTGTGTATATATATTTATATAAATATATATGTGTGTGTGTCTGCATGTGCGCATGTAGGTATGTATGTACATGTATAAATATGTGCATATATATATGTGTGTATGTATGTATGTATATGCATATACGTGTGTGTATATATTGGTATATCACCTTTATCAATATGCTTTCGTTCAACTCATGGGGTGCACCTGTTTATATCAATTCGCAAGTGCTAATGTGTATGTATACGAATGTTTATATGTGTGTGTATATTTACACTTAGCCTATTTTCTGTACACACATCATTAATTAACTGAATATCAGCAACAAGTTGTTTGTTCTAATCTTCTAAATTATTTAAGCCTTTTTATCAGATTATCCCTTTGGCAAAAATTTCAAAGTAAACCCATTAAGCTGTGCTGTTAATCAACCATGACGTGTGTTTGCATGTTTGTGTGTGCATGTACAGTGTGTGTGTGTGTACAGGTATGAGCCTGTGCATGCACCTGTGTACATGTACCTGTGTACATGTACCTGTGTATTAATATTAGTCTATATGTGTATGCTTCTGTATAAGGATTAATGTGTTTACACTCACACACATACATACACTGCACATGCACTCACAAACATGCAAACACGTGTGTGTGTGTGTGTGTGTGTGTGTGTGTGTGTGTGT
>NC_068990.1:33158291-33164787 GCF_001194135.2 Octopus bimaculoides | reverse complement strand
TGTGTGTGTGTGTGTGTGTGTATGTGTGTGCGTGTGTGTGTGTGTGTATAGCTATGAGCCTGTGCATGCACCTGTGTACATGTACCTGTATATTAATATTAGTCTATATGTGTATGCTTCTGTATAAGGATTAATGTGTTTACACACATACATTGCACATGCACACACAAATATGCAAATACATGTGTGTGTCTATACAGCTATGAGCTTGTGCATGCACCTGTGTACATCTACCTGTGTATTAATATTAGTCTATATGTGTATGCTTTTGTATACATACACACTCATATCTGTGTGTTTGTGATTACATGTGCAGAAAATATGCATTCATATATGTAAGTTGTATGTACATATGTATGTATATGCATGCATCTATGTGTATAATATGACTTACAATCAAGCAATATGCATTCCACTCACAGAAGTAGCTCATCTCAGAACAAACATGTGAGCTCTCAGGAAGGAAGGAGAGAGAAGTTATGGTACATTTGCTATGCAATAGCTGTTGTTTGTGCTGAATCTATTGTGCTCTCTATATTTACAGCTCACTTCTCAGCATCTATTTTATCATTCTCATTCACTAACATAATGCATAATAACTTAAACATTTTATTTGGAAACTGGGGAAGAGAAAGTTACTTTTAAGCAACCATAATTATCTGCTGCTACTACTACTACTACTACTATTATTATTACTACTACTAGGCTGTTACCTAGTGTTACACTACAGGTAAAAATATTTGTTAATCGTATATGTACTTTCATAAACTGTGCAAATAACATTTAGATTGACTTCTTCAGTGGAAATTGATAACAGTTTGAATACTATTGAACAATAATATTTATTTGAAATACTGAAGCATATTCATTGAGTAATATCTCATAAGATAAGTTCATGGTGAACCACTTTAGATGTCAAAGTTCTTTTTCTATAATCTTGCTTCTTCTTGGCTGTGCTACTGAATTCTGTTTGGTCTGCGTATATGTGCTAATTTTTTAGGTCTCCTACTCTGCTGTTAGCAACATAAAATTGTCAATGTTTGAACGCTGAATCAGGAAGATATAATTCACATCTTTCTAAACTTTGTCTTTGACTCTTATTTAGGGTGAATGGTAAGTCTGTGTCAGAGAGCTGAAGGGGAATTTTAGAAATGGTCAGCACAGCTCCACTATCCACACCACTGAGTTCCCTCAAAGTCAGTAAAGCATCAATAGAATTGAGTACTGTGAAGTAAGTACCATTTCAGTGGCCTTGAGTGCGATCTATATTTTGTAATAGCATTACTGGAGTCTTGATCTTGATGGTGTGAGGAAGAAGCCCACATATACTTACTGAATTCAAAAATTCTGGAGAATAGAAAAAAGATTGATTTTCTTCTGCCACTGAATTCATATTTCTTAATATAATTCCATTTCCCAGAAGTTTTCCCATAATGTCATTATTCAGCTTATTAACTTATATGTATTTTTGTTGTTAAAATACTCTTGAAGACATTCATTGCCCATTTCTGTAGTTCGCTGGTAAATCATCTACAAATTCAATCAATTTTTCTTTGGAACTTACAGACAAGGAAAGTGGGGAATACAGTGGCATCTTTAAATAAAAGATCACCATCAATGATGTTGGGAGTCTTTACTTTGCTCAGTTCCAACAGCCAGTTCATATAATGATTTAGTTAATTATTTGTATATCATTGTTATTTAGACAATTTAGAACTCTCATATTTGTCTGTAGATGCAATGCTTTGCAATGACTTATGCATGCATTAATTAGTGAAGGTTGAGTGACTTTGTGAACTACAGGAAGAATTTATCACAAATCTCCACCAAGGACCAATAATTTTCCTCCAAGGAGTTGTTCATTGTTCATGTCATCCTGAAGTGTGCAATTTAAAGTTTCAAAAAGATGTCTGGGACACATAGGGGCTTCATCCCTTACCAACAGCTGAGCTTCATATAAAAGGCATCCAGTTGCATCATTAGGCAACACATGACATGTTGGAGTTGATATTACTAGAATGGGGAACATGAAGCAGGAAGAAACAGTGTCACTGAGCCTTATCAGTGTCACCACAATACTAAAGGAAACTGTAGTGAGGGTGATTCCTCTTTTCTTTTTTTTTTTTTGTAAACACAAGTTTAACAGGAAACTTTTGCCTGTTCCTCCTCCAGCCTCAATAAATTAAAAAAAACCTTAATTGGAGTCAATTTTTGTTTTGATTATTTCAAAGACAATCCTCTGTTAATTGTTAAACATGTCAATGTGATCAGTGTAGTAGGATTTTTGCTGAGGGATTTGTTTCATCTTGATTGACAGATGCAGTCTGTTCTTGGTGATTTGCAGCAGATAAATCATAATCAACTGTTGAACAATGATATTGTATTAATTGATGATCCAGAACACACAAGATGTCATTTAACAGCCACTTCTGTTGCATGCTCAAACATCATTGTTTCTTTTCTGTGACACAGAAAGTCTTCAGACAGATTATTATGGAGCATGTTGTATAATGTTAGAGGCTCAGATGGACAACAGAGGCGAAGAATTGTCTCAAATAACCTTCTAAGCTGGTTAGCAGAATGAGTTGTGGTTACCTCATGCATATACACGTGCTCTTCCAGGCTCATTTTCAAGAAGATTCATAGCCTGACATCCATGTTTAAAACATCCACATGTTGCATTATCAACTATCAGCAGGTCTTCAAAATTTGTAGCTCTGATCTTCTGGTGAAGCAACAATCTCAAATGGAAGAGTTATCCTAAGACAAATAGACTGTGTACATTCTACCAATTGTCTGTGTTATTCCTTCTTACTCTCCTTCTCTAGGTCTTACTCGATGTACAATAATCAGAGAAGTCACAATAAAGAATACTTCTTGCTTCTGCATCTTCATGATTCTTATCAAAATAAGCAGTGAGTTTAGTTATTTGAGCTTGCTGCAAAGCATATTCTGGGCTGTTTATATCAAAAACTACATGTTGATTGGGCAAGTGAATTTAAAGGCATTCAACAGAAAGACTTCCTTGTTGAATTGGAAACTCAGAAAGTCTCAAGCATGATTCAGACGATTCAAGGTACCTGTAATTTTCATATTTCATGATCTTGTTTTGAGCTGCATCACCAAGATCAGTACAAATCCATCCTTGCTTTCTTTCTGGAGAAATTACAGAATGGTCTGCTCCTTTGAATATATATTTATACAGCTTTGATTGACACACACCACTCAACATTAATGTGAGCTTCACATTTCTGCAGCAGCCAGGCAAAACAGGGAACTATGTGTCTGTTATCTACATCGATGTCCCTATTTCCAGTTCTCACAGAGGCAGTATGGTTTCCTTCAGCTGGGATTTGTCACCAATACAGTGGATAACATTCATCGTTAGTGATAATTTGTGAATGGAATTCACAGGGATAACTCTTCTGCAGAATCCTTTTATGATGCAAGGTGAAATTGCATTATGCTCTCCACATGGTTTGTGTATCATGTGCTCCTTCACCGAAATATATAGAGCAGCCATGTTTGGATTTTCTCAGCTAGCAAGTTCAGCAGAAACAACTTTGTTGATTTCTTGCTATGCATTGTGACTGTTTTCTATTGTAAATAGGAAGTGACAGTGTAATAGACCACTTTTTTTTTTTTTTTTTGAAATTCAGTTGTGTTCACACCGGCCACTAACTTTTCCAAAACTCTAGATTTGATGTCCAGTAGAAGTTGATGCGGGTTTGTTTCGAAAATTCACGCAGTTATTTCAGGACAATTCACAACAGTTTGATCAGTGTTTAGCTCTCTTGTTATTTCTTCTCATTTTGGTTTGCAGATGAAAGTGACAAATAATGTAGGCTTTACAAATTTCCTTACAATGACCATGGCACCTTGATAGCGCTTTACCATGTCTTGAGCTTCCAATAAATGTACTTGCTGGAATATATCGCCTTCCAGTTCAACCATCATCACTGCTTTGACTGTGTCTGCAAAGCTATTATACAGGTCAGTCTACAGAGTTCGTTGATTGATCTGAATACACTGCAAGTGAGACAAACCAACTGAATTTTGGTGAATTGATATAAATGTGTGCATGCATGCATGCATGTGTGTGTGTGTGTGTGTGTGTAAATGTATGTACATGTATTAGTTTTACAAAGCAAAGACAGACAGTTACTTGGAAATTTGGGCTATATAGTTCGATAAAGACCACATAGCTGTCATGTTGATGAAACTATCAATTTATTTTTTGTACAAATAAAAATGAATGTGTTACTCTCCTGGAAAATATTGAGTGATTCATCCTTCAGTTTAATATTTGTTTTATATAAAACTATACATACAATCAAATATTAATAATATAAATATACTGACACACATATATATATATATATATATATATATATACAAACATACATACACATCACGTGTGTTCATCTATATATATATATATATATATAAGTATGTATATATACACACACGCATACACATATATATACACACACATACGTACATACATATATATATATACATATATATATATATACACACACAGATGCACATCTATACACACACGTCACACATACATAGGTGTGTATGCATGTGTGTGTGTGTGTGTGTGTGTGTGTGTGTGTGTGTGTAGACATGTATGTTTATAGTTTTGTATGTGAGTAAGAGATGTGTGAAAGGGTCTATCAGATAATGAATAAATATAATGATACAACGTATGTGTGTAGGTGTGTGTATTATGTGTATATAATAAATATTATACGATGATATATATGTGTGTGTGTGTACGTACATATTTGGTTATAAACACACACACACATATATATATACACAAACAAATATATATATATATATATATATATATATATATAACTGACTAAATACATAAATATAGTGATATTCTTAATTAGTGTTTCAGAAACAACTTTAAAAATTCATGACAATTTGCCCAAAAATATAAGAAAAAAAGAACTAGGTAAATTTTTAAAAAAATTGTAAAAAGCAAATAAATAATTGAAGTGAAAAGCAAAAATAGAGGAAAAAATTTTTGAATTGAGAGGATAATTTAATTGGTGATAATTATTCCATCATGTTTATTAAAATTGTATTTCTCTATTTCAATGTTTTCATTACTGTTGCATTATTGTCACCACAACAAGCAACAGCAACAATAAAAACAAAAAAAAAAACCCACCCTAGCAGAAACAAGAAACAATAACAACAACAACAGCAACAACAATAACAAATGTAGCAGGGGTAATAATGACAACAACAGCAATAACAACAACAACAGCAGCAGCAGCAACAACAACAAGTGCAGCAGTAAAAAGGACAATAGAAACTATAGGAATAGCAATCATAATGATAGGAACAGGATAGCGGCAGAAGGTGCAGCACTAACAACAGCTGCAATGGTAGATGCCAAAGTATTCATTGCTTTTGTTATGATCAACATTTTTATCATCATCATCATCATCATCATCATCATCATCATAATCATTTTCATCACAGCCACAATTATCATTTTTCATTTCCGCCACCAATCATCATATCATCATCAATATCATCGTCATCATCATTACCACTGTCATCATGATGATTCTATTTACAGTCATCATCATCATCATCGTCGTCGTCATCATCATCATAATCCATATGCACTCTGATACCGTCTTAAAACAGGAAACATTGGATAATGTCATGAAGGCTACACTATTCCTGATAAGAAGACAGGATAATCACTACTTGAATGACTTTATTGATAATAGGTTTTACTCACTAAGCACTGGCCTAGGGCTAAACAACAACAAGAACAACATCCCATCTTGCATTACCACTATAGCCATCATTTTGATAACTGGCCCTCATTCCACCTTATCCACCGCCTTTGGAGTTCCCAATGGACTGCTTCCCCGTTATCCTTGCTTTGAAATAAACCCATTCTGTTACTCATTCTGTTAAGGTCCACTGCACCTCTATTCATACTCTAATTGAGCTTCACTCCAACTTTACTGTCACTCTAATTACATATCATTGCACTTCTACTCTCACTCACATTAAGGCTCAATACACTTCTAACTGTCACCCACATTAATGACCGGTACATCTCTTTTGTCACTCTCATCGATTGTCATCTTCATTAAGACCCAATGCCCTTGTAACTGTCACCTTCATGAAGGCCTACTACACCTTTAACTGTCACCCCTACTAAGGCCCAATACATTTCTACCGTTATTAAGGCCAAGTGCAGCTCTACTTTTACCTTCATTAAGGCCTATTTACTGAGAACAGATTTGTGTTTATTTATCTAACTACCTATACACACACACACTTACTCACTCATACACGCATATATGCATGCGAGCATATATATATATATATATATATTGGCACCAGCGTTGCCTTACTGGCACTTGTGCCGGTGGTACGTGGAAAACAACATTCGAGCGAGGGCATGGCCAGTGTCGCTGGACTGGCTCCTGTGCAGGTGACACGTAAA
>NC_068990.1:33151493-33158281 GCF_001194135.2 Octopus bimaculoides | reverse complement strand
ATGCATGCGAGCATATATATATATATATATATATTGGCACCAGCGTTGCCTTACTGGCACTTGTGCCGGTGGTACGTGGAAAACAACATTCGAGCGAGGGCATGGCCAGTGTCGCTGGACTGGCTCCTGTGCAGGTGACACGTAAAACCACCATTTGAGCATGGCTGTTGCCAGTACCGCCTGACTGGCCCTTGTGCCCGTGGTATGTAAAAGCACCCACTACACTTTCAGAGTGGTTGGCATTAGGAAGGGCATCCAGCTGTAGAAACTCTGTCAGATCAGATTGGAGCCTGGTGCAGCCATCTGGCTCACCCAGTCAAACCGTCCAACCCATGCCAGCATGGAAAGCGGACGTTAAACGATGATGATATATATTCTTCATATTTCCAGCTCCTTGAATCAACAGAATAATTATTATGGAAGAAGATACCCCAAAAGTATCATAAAAACTTTCCTTCCATTATAAACACATTAATTAAAATATATTAAAAGAAAATATGTAGTGTACCATGGATGAGTAAACAAAGAATTGCACGTACTGTATGGAAAACAAAACTCAGGAGGTGAGTGTGTGGTATTGTTTTGCTTTTATGATAAAATAAACATATGCAAATTATAAAAATGATAAAAAATATATACAGTACAGTACTGTTTCAACTTCGTGGATTTTCACCTATCACAGGAGGTTTTGGAATGTAACTCCTGTGATAGTCGAGAGATTACTGTACACTCCAGTTATCTATCTATCTGTTTATACATGCGCACAGGCATATATGTAAAGTACAAATGCCTAGATTACTGGACATCATTCATAAATTTAGAAATGGACTTTTAATATCTTCATTCCAATTTCTTTATCTCTTTGTGTGTGTGTGTGTGTGTGTGTGTGCATGTGTGCATTTGTGTGTATAGGTATATGTTTGTAGATCTGTCTATATGTGTTTGTAAATGCATGTATGTACATGTGTTTATAAATGCATATTTAATTGTGTGTCTATATGTGTTTGTATATGTATGTATGCTTGTAAATTGGTGTATACATTTCAAAAGTGTGAATTTGTGTGTGTGTGAGAAAGTCTCCACAATACTTTTGGAACATTCTTGCAACAAATATTCCTTGTTCCAGATTTTCCAATTTGCGTATTACCTTCATTTACTGTCTCTAAATACTCTACAGAATGAATGCACTTCTAGTGGATGCCAATATTACAAAGTTGTTTGACAATCCCTGTAATTGCACTCACACACACACACACACACACACACACACACACAATGATTGTTGAAAGGCAGTTTTCCAATATAAAGGCCAAGAGAATGTGTGACATTTGTTACAAGACTGCAAATGCTGATTTAGTGAGTTGACTTTTAAAGGACTTAAGGAGAAGAAATTTTACCCCATAAAAGACATATTTACCGTATTCTTGATGTATGCATGACAAAATGGTAAAAGGACTGAAATGGTAGGACATTATAAAAGCAGCTATGGGGGCTCAGGGCATTCTTTTGTGTCTTTATTCAGCACACTTAATTCTCCCAGTCTGAGATGATCTAGTCTTTGGTAAATTTGATCAGATATTCTAGGAATGTAACCTATGTTGTACAGAGGTTCTGTACAAGGGGTTATTGATCTCTCAAGCTGTCTCAGTCAAAGGACTATTGTCATAAATTGACATTACATTCCATTTCATTCGAACCACAAATTTAAGGGTTGCTGGTTCAAATCTAGTAATGATACAGCATTGAATTTCTGAACAGGATATTGTATTTCACATTACATTAGTTCGCTTAGCTCTTGAGAAAAAGAAAGCATGATTTCTATAGGCAAAAGTCAATAGGTCTGATCACATATTTGATAAATATTTCTATTTATTGATTTAATATAAGTTTCTTTATTTATATTTTTTACATTTACTGCTTGATAATGTTTCTAAATTTGATAATATGTACATGTGTTTCTAAGATGTCAGTTTGTGATATGCATATTTATTAATGTGTATTTGTGGATAGTGGTTAGAAGATGCGTGTTTGTAATGAGATGTGTGGGTTGCATTTGCGAAATGTGCGTTAGTGAGGTATATGCTTGTGTGGTGCACAAATGTGTGTGTGTGTACGCATGTGCTTGTGTTTACAGGATAAGTATTTATGAGATATGTGCTTGTGTGATGTGTATTTGTAAAGTATGTGTTTGTGAGATGTGTGTGTGTGTATTGGGGTATGTGTATGCGCTGCATTTATGATATATGTGTGTGTGTGTATATATGTACACACACACACACGCACACACATATATATACATTATATATATAGGTGCAGGAGTGGCAGTGTGGTAAGAAGTTTGCTTCCCAACCACATGCTTTCAGGTTCAGTCTCGCTGCATGGTCGCTTGGGCAAGTGTCTTCTACTATACCCTCAGGCCGACCAAAGCCTTGTGAGTGGATTTGGTAGATGGAAACTGAAAGAAACTCATCATGTGTGTGTGTGTGTGTGTGTGTGTGTGTGTGTGTGTGCTTGTTCCCACACCATCACTTGACAACCAATATTGTTGTGTTTACGTCCCCGTAACTCAGCAGTTCAGTAAAAGACACTGATAGAATAAGTACTAGGCTTACAAAGAGTAAGTCCTGGGGTCGATTTATTTGACTAAAGACGGTGCTCCAGGGTGGCCACAGTCAAATGACTGAAACAAGTAAAAGAATATATATATTTGTGAGATGTGCACTTGTGAAATGTATGTTTATGGACTATGTACCTATATGATATGTGTCTGTGATGTATATGTTTGTGAGGTATGTGGCTATGTGTATTTGTGGGATATATGTTTGTGTGAAGGATGTTGTTTAGATCCAGGTCAAATTTAACTGAGCAGACCTCTCCTATTCTTTTTACTTAGTTTCTTATCATCCATGTCTTCCTCTATCCCCACTTTTCTTGATCTCCAAGTCATTCTCAGTTCACCTGATTTCCTTTTCCCTTAACCCATATATATCCCTGGTTGCGTTTTCGCAAAGCAAAACCTGCTCCTACTTGTTTGGACATGAACTTGCTGGGAAGCATCTGACTGAGCATAGGTAATCAATAGGTAGTCGACACCCATAGCTAACAGTTGTATATTGTTCTTCACTTCCAGGTTATGAAAGTTTACCATAACACTTAATCTAAATACAGTGAAATTTTAAGACTTCATTATTTTTATGGGCATATATGGGTTAAAGGTTCCATTCAAAGGGAATTGCCTTACTAGGCTTTATGGAAAAAATAAGTACTGAGGTCTATTCATTTGCAAAAAAAATTCTTCAAAGTGGTGCCTCAGCATGGCCGCAGTCTAATGCTGAAATAAGTAAAAGATAAATGGTAAATGATAAAGTCAGAACGAGGGTCATTTCCCTGAATTTTCATAATGCTCTCTAATCTGTTTTCAGTGCTATCTCTGTTATTTTGTCTGTCTTTTTCTAAAAGTCTTGAACATGCTGGAACAGCTAACATATTTTTACCACACTCTCTAGTAACTACTTTTATGCCCACTGTATACCTGTTTTAACAATATTCATAGTTTGATAAGTCATCATGTCAATGACCATCAAGAAGACAACTGTTGATAATAGATGTTCTGCCTTCCTTCCAGTTTCAACAATCACTCATTGAGTATCACTTGCCAATGGGCATATGCACAACTGTTGAATGATATTAATGAATGCGCTGGGGATTCTGTTATGATAAAGTAGACTGCAAATAATTTTCCTGTCAATTCACTTTAGAGCTTTTCCAAAGCCAATAAAGTCAAGAATGAGGGAAACCTACAATTCTTATAACTGTTCAATAAAGGTCAGTGCAGGACATATCCTTTTTAAAATGGTACATGCTATGCCTTTGGCATGTGTTTTGCTGTTTTACACTCTCTCAAGAATGATCTATGTAAGCACTCTGTTGGGTACAAATAGAAATCAGTTTTTGTTCTCAATAAGCTCTCCCTTTTCTGGGAGGTATTACCAAATTGCTTTTCTTCCACTGTTCAGCATTTTGCCTTTCTTGCTTATCTCCTACAATTGGGGACATAACAAATCAGTGATGGTGTCAATATCAGGGCTTCAGGTGAGATTCTACTTTGTCTTGTTGCCTTTTCTATTTTTCAGTACCCTCAGGATTTTTATGGTCCTATCCTTTGTAGACAGCTCAATGTACACATTAAGTTTGGTTGCTGCAATTTGAATGTAAATGTTTATATGTAAATGGATGTCTGTTGAACAGTCAATGTAAGTTGATTCCACTTTTTACCCCACGTTTTGTCATTCTCTCATTTATTGCCAAGCTGATGTTTTTTTGTTTTTTTTTACCGATTTTAATCTATTTGGGTGTTTTCTAGTCAAAGACCCTCAATATTCTACAGAGTTGTGCAATTCACTTTTTGTGCTGCTTCTTCAGCCACATCTTTGAATTTCTCATGGTGGGCGCTTTTATTTACTTATTTAAAAAAAAATGTTTGCTTCTTTTAGTTCTTTGTGTAATATTTATTAGTATTTCTCTCATCCTCTGGACTATTCATCACAGTCAGTTTCAATACCATTTTTGCCATCCTCCTCCTTCATTAACATCATCATAATTTTAATATTCACTTTTCCATAATTCATGGATCCATTGGAATTTATTGAGGTAGAATGCCTATGGCCTGGTGCCCTTTCTGTCTCCCAACCCACAGCTGTTTTCAAACAAAAGAATATTTCCCTAATACTAGATATTTTTTCTAGAAGATTGGAGCTGAAAGACAAATGACTGGTGACACTTATTTACATTTTTGTAGAGACTAAGGGTAAACAGCTAATGATCATTAGGCCATGAGTTTGATTTCTAGCAGTGCATTGTATCCTTGAGCAAGACACTTTATTTCACATTGCTCCAGTCCACCCACCTGGCAAAAATGAGCAGTACCTGTCAGTTGTATGTAGCATGGAGTTTGACTCTGAGTCATAAATGTAGGAGGTGCTGAACTTTTGGATATAAATCTAGCAGGGGCTGGACTATAAGTTATCTATGAAGCCATAATTGGATTTAGATGTACAAATACAACACTCATCATTTGTACAGCATTTCCACAGCTTACAGCATGATGTTCTTCTAACTAATTAATGGCTAGTTACGGCTAAGTGACCTGGTTCCTTTGTCTCAGCCTTTTGGTCCCTTCATGACAACACTTGAACTGTCAGCCCTCAACTTGTTTGTCGAGTTCCATTATACTACCTTGGAATCAAACACATATAACAATAGTACATTCTGTCTTATTTATTAAGACATACCACCATGTGGCATCTGTCGTCAGCACTATACTATGATGTAATCAAATATTTATCAATGGTACAGTAATATACTTCTCCCTCTGATAGATGTAGTGAGATAAAGTCCTTTATGGTATCTGTTTACAGCTCAGCTGACTGAGCAATATGCAGTTAAGTATTTTTGTCAGGAGTTTGGTGGAAATCCAACAATTCAATCTTTTGATCTTTTGGTCAACATCCTGAACATTTCTTCATCTCAGAGATAAATAAAGACATCTTTTAAATACAAAGGGATTTTTAAGGGCCTATACTCAAACTCTGGTTTAGTGTTAAGCAAGTGGGAGATTAATCTTCCTTTGATGCTTTTGTAATTTCTTAACCCCAAATCACCCCTGACTTAGTATATCTATGACCAAAGGCATTCCATTCATGGCAATCCTGTCTTTGTTTGATGCACAGTACACACAGAACCACATTAGCTAACCTGTTCTTCTTTCTAAGATAGTAAGGATATGATTTTGAGAGAGATTTGTCAATTATTTCTAGCAGATAAAGCAACCATGAATATATTCTCTCATTGGTTCACCTTCCCTAAGTCTCTTCTCAGATGTCTATCTCACTTCACATCTAATGTGCCTGTCATGCAGCTAGGTGGACTGTGACAACAAAGAATTACATGAACTACTACTCAAACTTCTATGATGGTTTCATATCACAGCAATTCCTCTGATGTTTTTACTTGATAGGGTACAAAATTAAATGAAATGTATTTACTTCTAAACAGGCTGGGAAACTTTGCTATATTTAAATGTTTTGCAACACTTTATTCCTAGTATTGGATCGAAAATAAAACATCTGGAAACAAAAGAGAAAATTACCAAAAATAAACTGAAGTAACTGAAGAATTCTATCTTCTTTTGTTTAATAGTAAAACGAGGCAAAGAGATAGACGTGACAGACATGGGGGATTAAGCATGATTGATATATCTGACATAATAGCAAGTCTTAAGGGATTGCAGCAACTGAAGAAAGCGGCAGGGTCATGCAAAAGTTGAAATTTAAGGTAAAGAGGGGAGAAAGCTTGACCTTATGGCAGGTAGTGAAGGGGAAGTTTCCAGTGTAGAAACTGATGATGGAGCTTATAGCTTTACTGATCACATTAATCTGATGTGACATCATGTCAATTTAGTTAGCATTGTGTTTCACCTGATGTGGGTGTTTAATGTGTGTGTGTGTGTGTGTTTGTGTGTGTGTGTGTGTGTGTATGTGTGTGCATATGAGTGTATGTCTGTATTTGCATATGTCGGCATATGGGTGTAAATATGTATATGTCTGTATGTTTATGTGTATGTGTGATGTACATTTTGTATTCAGTCCTCATTGATGTCTATAGGTTTGAATGCTAAGTTTTACTTTAACTTTTCAAGATATTAGGTTAATAATATTTATATCTATCTATCTATCTATCTATCTATCTATCTATCTATCTATATATATATATATATATATATATATATA
>NC_068990.1:33146197-33151201 GCF_001194135.2 Octopus bimaculoides | reverse complement strand
TATATATATATATATATATATATATGCCACCAGCACAAGTGCCAGTAAGGCGACGCTGGTAATGATCATGCTCAAATGGTGCTTTTTACATGCCACTGGCACGGAAAGGAGTCAGCTGCTCTGATCAACCCCAGTACACAACTGATTCTTAATTTATCAACCCTGAAAAGATGAAAGACAAAGTCGACCTCGGCAGAATTTGAACTCAGAACATAAAGACAGACGAAATACTGCTAAGCATTTTGCCCGGCATGCTAACGTTTCTTTTTTCTTTATTGCCCATAGAGGGGACAAACAAGGGCAAACAAAGATATTAAGTCAATTACGTCAATTACATCAACCCCAATGCGTAACTGGTACTTAATTTATCGACCCCGAAAGTATGAAAGAAAGGCAAAGTCAACCTCGGAGGAATTTGAACTCAGAGCGTAACAGCAGATGAAATACCGCTAAGCATTTCGCCCGGCACACTAACATTTCTGCCAGCTCACCGCCTTCCTCTGCAGACAGTTGATACAGTGAATAACATTTATGATGGTGTGGTTGTTGAGCAACCTCACTTTGCCTTCTTAATGCAATAGACGCTATAATGCCCCACTAAGTTGTACCTTAGGGTGTTGCAGCACTAACGCTCTTGCACCTATGGATCAATCAATCTCTGGAGGGAACCATATGAGAATATATTTCAGTAGTAAAGTGTATACATCTTCAGTACAGTACTTGGGCCATAAGAACCTTATCATGACCCTCTTCCTACTCAACTCTATTCAAGCAGACCTATGGCTCAGGTGATAATGAGACCGTTGAGCGGAAGAGGTTTAATGCTCATGTACTTTGTAGACCAACCCCAGCAAACTGCCTTAAATTACCTTTAAATTTATTTTTGTCACTTTAAAATGAATTATTTTTCTTCTTAGTATTGTCTAACTAATCTATATCATGTCTAACCCATCTGCATCATATCTAACCCATGCTAGCATGAAAACATGGATTTTAAATTAACAGTCGAACAAATTGTTATGTAACTGGAGAAATCCATAACAATTTACTGTTCTGATAGGTTACATAATGCAATCATTATGAAAACCAAAATAAAAACTTGCTTCTACTTGTTTGCTATGATTAATCAATAATGTTTCTTTTTTTGAAGGAACCAGATTTTGGTCGAAAAGTTTTCTACAAAATGTGATGAGAAAAGACTGAGGAAAAAAAAATAGAAAAAAAGAATAATTTGAAAGTTTATTAGTTTCCTTTTGTTCTAAATCTTTATCTGTGAATAATTTGGATGGGTTTCTCTTTGAGTTATTGAATCTATTGAATTCTAATCTTTGACAGAGAAATCCTTATTTTGTTAAGTTAGATTAATGTACTGCTGACTGATTCAAACTTAGCATCATTCTGTTACTAATTGATTTTCTTTGCGTAGGCAGTTTATTTCTTCTTATACTTGTTGGCAAAGGCCTTGTCGATTGAATTGACTTCACTAGATTGCTGCCTCATATTTTATCAACCCTGGAGGAATGTTATACAATGGTGGTACCAGTGGAACTTGAACTATGAAATTATTGCAAATAAAAAAAATTACCTATTGGCACAGCATTTTTACTATCTTAGGCTATTCTATAGCAATTTATTCCAAAATTAAATAAGGAATGACCCCTATATCATTCTTCTTTCTGTTTCCATAAATACTTTCCCACCATCAGTATTGTTCCTTGGTTATGTACTAAACCATATGCCTAACAGCTAGTTTACTAAATAAAGTCTTGATAGAGTCAGGATAACAGAAAACAAAAAATGAGTGATATTATTTTGCTTTCAAGTCTTGGCACAAGGCCAGCAATTTCGGGGGAGGGATAGGTCAATTAGATTGACCCCAGTGCTCAACTGGTACTTATTTTATTGACCCTGAAAATATGAAAGGCAATATCAACTTCTATGGAATTTGAACTCTGAATGTAGAAGCAGATGAAATGCCATTAAACATTTTGCCTGGTGTGCTAATGATTCTGCCAGCTCGCAGACTTATTGGATAATGTTATTTTCACATAAAGAGAAAAGGAGTTTGGCATTATGTATAAGACCATTCTCCAGCCACCCACAGTTGAGTATTGATCAATGCTGCTGCACTCACAGATATCCCAGACCCACACTTGCATCGGGAACAGTGCTGCTTCATACACTCACATCTTAGCAAGCATCTGCCACCACAAAAAACAGGCCATTCAACAGACTGGCATGTAATCACCAACACATTCCATCTTATGGCTCACAAATGTATTGTGATCACACTCTCTATCTCTCATTCTCTCTATTTTTCTCTTATTTTCTCGCTTTTTTCTCCTCACTCTCATTCTTTCTCGCTTGCTCTCTCATCATCATCTCTGTCTGTTTCTTTCTCTCTCTCTCTCTCTCTCTCTCTCCCTCTCTTTCTCTCTCTCTCATTCTCTCTTTCCCCCTCTCTGCTTTCCTACTGATACTAGAAAGTGTTCTGTTCCTTGGAGCTAACTTGTCTCACCACCATTCAATACACTCAACTCACACACCTCTCCTCCACTCCATCACCCTTATTCTGCCCAATACACTCTGCCCTACACTAACCACTGCACATCATCCTAACTCCAGAACATTATCCCTATGGAATTCTCTCTTTGCCCATGTCTTTCCTGTAATCATCAGCATGCAACAGTCTGAGCAGAATGGTAGTAGCATCCACCTCACTGATGTTACGGAGCCAGTGAAGGTCAGAGACACAACTCATTTCTACTAACAAAATCTAAAATTTTAAAAATCACCTTGAACGTTTATAGTAGTGCAGCCTGCTCGATGGTGAGCCATGTTTTATGCAGCCTTCTTCTCAAAAAAGGTTGCTCATTCCTAACTCTACCATCTTCAAAATAATGAACAATATATTAGATTATGTAATTTTAGATTATACTATCATTGAAAAAAATAACATGATGCTCACAGCAGTAGCATTTATGATCATATGATATGAAATCATGAATAACACTGAGATGAGGTTAAAAAGAAACCCCAAAAAACAAACAAAATGTATTAGGTTTAACTAACTGGCACTCCATCAGTTTTGTCAATGAGGGTTCCTGTTGATCTGATCCTTTCTACTGGAAGCACAAGGCCTCAAATTTTATGGAAGGGCTTAAGTCGATTACATTGACCCCCGTGCATAACTGGTACTAATTTTATAAATCCTGAAAGGATGAAAGGCAAAGTCAACCTTGATGGAATTTGAACTCAGAACGTAACGGCAGACAAAATACCACTAAGCATTTCACTCGGCATGCTAACGATTCTGCCAGCTCACCACTTTTCCAGTTTATCTAATCAATGAAATAGCCGGCTCCTGAAATTAACGTGTAAGTGACTGAGCACTCCACAGACACATGTATCCTTAACATAGTTCTCACGGAGATTAAGCATGACACAGAATGCGACAAGGTCGGTCCTTTAAATTACAGGTACAATTGAGTTTTACCAGCCGAGTGGACTGGAGTAACATGAAATAAAGTGTCTTGCTCAAGGACACAACATGCCCCTTGGTATCAAAATCATGACCTTGCGATCGTTAGCTGAATACCCTAACCACTAAGCCATGCACCTTTGTAATTAAGTGTAATAGATTTACACTCAGGAAAAAATAGTAGTCTTACATTTTGAGTGTACACTCTTCTACAGAAAGAACAGGTGAGGAGAGACAAAAAAATAGGGAGATGTGCAATTAATTGGTTATACTTCAACAATTTCTCTTACTTGTTTCAGTCATTTGACTGCAGCCATGCTGGAGCACTGTCTTTAGTTAAACAACTCAACCCCAGGACTTCTTCTTTGTAAGCCTAGTGCTTATTCTATCAGTCTCTTTTGCCAAACTGCTAAGTTATGGGGACGTAATCACACCAACATTGGTTGTCATGCAATGGTAGACACACACACACACACACACATATACAGCAGACTTCTTTCAGTTTCCGTCTACCAAATCCACTCACAAGGCTTTGGTCAGTTAGCTCGAGGCTATAGTAGAAGACACTTTCCCTAGGTGCCATGCAGTGGGACTGAACCCAAAACCATGTGATTGGGAAGCAAGCTTCTTTACCACATATCCACTCCTACACAAAATCTTTTAACAATTTTTTTAAAACAATTCCTAATAATATTTCATTATGAAAATATAATAGGATTTTTTAGTCCTTTTCCAACTTACAATGTTTTGGTAAGTGTAGCCAAAATGTCCAAAATATTTTTCTGGTGAGATTGAAATCAATGGGTGCATGTAGAAAACATAGGATAAAGTGTCTAAAACTACTTTATTAGTAAGTAAAACTCTATATGTTATGAAAGCTCATAAACAGTGCAATGTATCTAACATAATAAGAAAAACCTAAAACAACCCAATACATGTAAATAAATAAAATTAGCATGTGCTCTTTCACCACAACTTTCTCTCAACTTTCTCTCACTCTTGCTTCCTGTTTCTGTTGTGCCTGTAATTCAAGGGGTCGACCTTGTCACACACTGTGTCACACTGAGTATTCTCGAGAACTGTGTTAGGGGTGCGCGTGTCTGTGGAGTGCTCAGCCACTTTGCACGTTAGTTTCACGAGCGGGCTGTTCCGTTGGTCGGATCGGCTGGAACCCTCGGCGTCGTAAGCGACAAAGTGCCAACAAAAACTATTATAGTAATCACATTCTGTTAGGATTGAAAAAAATGCATACAAGTTGTGGTGTTATGGGCTGTGATGAGCTATGTGTTGTTGATGGAGAGAGATGAAGCAAACGGAAGTGAAGCCAGACCGGAAGGGCCAGACTGGAAGGGTCAGACTAGAAGTCGGCCGCATGCGGTCGACAGCTAGCATGTGGCGGCAGTCAGAAGACAGACAGCTTACGAGGAAGACGTGTTTTGATCTGGAGCGATCGTTTACTCTGCCGCGGTCGATGAGGTAAGGTCCTGGCGTTTCATTCTGTCCTTTTGCTTCTTGTTATCTTT
>NC_068990.1:33131218-33145914 GCF_001194135.2 Octopus bimaculoides | reverse complement strand
GGCATCCAGCTGTAGAAACTCTGCCAAATCAGATTGGAGCCTGGTGTAGCCATCTGGTTTCACCAGTCCTCAGTAAAATCGTCCAACCCATGCTAGCATGGAAAGCGGACGTTAAACGACGATGATGGCGATGGTAGTTCAGAGATAGGTCAATTATTCTCCTGAATTATTTTCTTATTCTGTCCATTAGTTTGCCTACAATGAACGAACAAGTTCGTTGCCAGTGCCCCTGGACTGGCTCTTGTGCGGGTGGCACATAAAATACACCATTTTGAACGTGGTTGTTGCCAGTACTGCCTGACTGGCCTTCGTACGGGTGACACGTAAAAACACCCACTACACTTTTGGAGTGGTTGGCGTTAGGAAGGGCATCCAGCTGTAGAAACTCTGCCAAATTAGATTGGAGCCTGGTGTTGCCATCCGGTTTCACCAGTCCTCAGTCAAATCGTCCAACCCATGCTAGCATGGAAAGCAGACGTTAAACGATGATGATGATGATGATGATGTTTCTGTGGAAAAACAAAAAAAGTATGAACTGAAAAAGATGATCTCTGATTGGCTGTTGCACTTCAAAACTAGCCAATCACAATGCTTGTTTCATTGGGCTGATGGATTGGCCTTAAAATCCTTTCAGCTTGTATCACTTGGGCAGATTATTTGGCCTGGATGTCCCAAGAGGGTTAAGCATCAAATGGTTATGTGGGTCCATCTGAGTGAAACAGGAATCAAAGAGGTCCACAGGTAAGAAATGGTTGAGAACCAAGATAAAGCATGACTAATACAAGACAATGTGGATAAGGATAAGTAAACCATTACATTTGACATAGTTATCTGAATGCTAAAGGGCTAAATAGCAACTAGAGAGAAAACCCTACATGGAAGGCAAAACTGCATTAGAGACAGATCCCTTAAGTTTTTGATAAAAAGGGTCTATGTGAAATATTAGTGGATTCTTTTCCACTTAGAACCAAACATACAGTATGTTTATTTCTAATGATTCTAGCCAATTTCTTTCAACACCACCACCACCACTGCTCTCTCTCTCTCTTTTCTCTCACTTTTCTCACTCTCTCTCTTTTCTTTCTCTCTCTCTCTTTTCTCCCCCCCCCCTCTCTCAATTCCACTAATTGCATTCAAACCCACCCCAAGCTCTACTGACCAGCAATTCTAAACAGCAATATTTCGTATGTAAAAGGATACATTTATGTTTCATTCTGCCAAACTTACAATGTTCAATGATTTAATAATAGAGATAAAGATTGTAAAAACTGAATAAAGACACATTGTTCTTCATTTATAGAACTACGCCTCCATCCCTGCAAACTGGGTATCAATATCTGAACTACAAGATAAGTAGATAAAGACAAATCATAGGTGACTGTTACAGAAGATTAATGGAGCCACATCCCTCGTATATAGGTGTGTTTGTGTGTATATATGAATGTATAAATATATATAATATATTTATGTATATATGTGCTTGTTGTATCTATGTCTGTCTAGCAATACACACACACATATATATATATATGTATATATATATACACACACACACATATATATACATATGTATACATATACTTATATTGTTTTGTCTCATCTACCTTACCTTTGTCTCCAAGGTCAATATTTTAATATATTTATTCTTTCATCCTTTCATTTCTATCTTTTATAACAGAAATATTGAAATATTTTAGAAGACAGCTTAGTCTAAGAGCATTACTTATTTGGTTATCTCACTAATTTCACCATTCTACTGTTTACCAAACTGTTGATATCAGTATTGGTTTTTGTTTTCCTTTATATTCAGAACAGAACTCCTTTTGTATATGACCTCCTCTCTATTGAGGACCTGTTATTGTAAACTATCATTTTGTAATGCAATATCTTTTACAATTAAATGAAACATCTAATCTATCTATCTATCTATCTATCTATCTATCTATCTATCTATCTATCTATCTATCTATCTGCCTGTCTCTATGTATGTATGTATATATGTATCTATCTATCTATCTATCTATCTATCTATCTATCTATCTATCTATCTATCTTTCTCTCTCTCTCTCTATCTCTCTCTCTCTCTATCTCTCTATCTATCTATCTATCTAATGCTATCGAGAAGCGCTACCCATTCGGGATAAGCTCTACAGGCATGGCTTGAGAAACACGGGGTCAACCTGTCCGAGATGTGGTCAGAGCGATGAAACCGTCTTGCATGCACTCATACAGTGTCCAACCATTTCCAACCTGTGGGCCTATATCGAACGACCTGCTATCGCATGTGGGACGAGTATGCTTATCAACTGAGTCTATCGTGAATGTTGTCGTACCTCCTTCCTTGAAATGGGAAGGAAGAGCCATTTTCATCGTACTTGTGGATATGGTGAAAGAATGTGTGTGGTGAACGCATCTGAAAGGTCTAGAGACAAACACTTTCCTCTCTGGTCAATCTCTCATCAACTTCTTCAAGTATCACTTGAAGAGGAAGGTGAGAGTAGAGAGGGAAGTTTTGTCTAGTGAATGTTTCAAAAAAAGATGGGTGAATGTAGCAAGCATGGCACGTATGGATGACAGAGCCCGCTTGAGCATAATCCTATGAACCAAAAACAAAAAGGAAAGGAAAAAAGAGAGCCACTTACTGTAATGTGTTTTGTACATGACACTATTGCCCAAGGTTACCGTGGTCTTTTCCATAGGCTTTGCTTTCCACGGATAAACCTAATCTGTTTTCCCTTTTTACATTGACATTTCTGTGATACACGATCCCTATTGATCGGCTCCTTTTCTTTTTTTTCTTTTCCACGATCCCTTTTGATCAGAATTCAACCCACTTTTTTCTTTTTTCTTCTCTTCTTCCCAAAAAGAAAAGCTCTACTTTGTCCCCTCTGTGTTCAGCTCTGTGTGGCCAATAAAGAAACATATCTATCTATCTAGCTAGCTAGCTATCTATCTGACTATCTGTCTATTTATCTATCTCTCTGTCTGACTGGCTGTCTGTTTATATCTGTTTGACCTCATGGCATATCTTCAGACCTCAACACTGCTGGCCTAAGACCTCTTCAAAATATGGAGGGGGAAATGCCTCACTATCTATCTATCTATCTATCTATCTATCTATCTATTTATCTATCTATCTATATATATATATATATATATATATATATATATATATATATATATATATATATGTATGTATGTATGTATGTACCTGTCTGTATAGCCACCAGTCTACATTTTTATACGTTATCTATCTATCTATCTTACAGGGTGATGGATATATCTATCTGATTATTTACTTGTCTATCAACCTGTCTATCTATCTTCCTATCTACATGCCTGTTTATATATCAGTTTACCACCTTGTGTGTGTGTGTGTGTCTGTGTGTGTGTGTGTGAGTCTGTCTGTTAGTCTGATTGATAAAGAGAAACTTCATAGTTCAATTGACCTCACTGTTCAGCTGACAGAATGTTGACAGATTAAATGTAAAGTTGGCAGTTTCTGAACACAACGAAACCCAGTAATAATAAACACTTCCTAGTAACCTTGTGACATAGTGACTTTGTGACCAAGTAAGCTAGTGACCTTTTCATTTAGTGTCCTAATAGTGATTGTTGACTTAGAAGCTGGAGGGTCAGCAATAAGCATTTTAGTGAATTTTATCCAGTGCTATGCTATTTTAACGAGCTTTTCTTACCATCTCCATTGTTACAAAGCCACAAGCTGTAGTGAATGGAGTAGAGTGGAGTTAATGACATCAGCTTTTCCACTGCCATAACACTGCTATTATACTGCTCTTCCACTGCCATTACACTGTTCTTCTATATCATGGCACTGCACTTCTACTGCCTTTATGCTGCTCTTCTACTGTTGTTATGCTGCTCTTTCATTGCCAGTTTGCAACCATATCACTACAGTCCACCACCCACTCACACATAGATTAATACATATTTGTGTACATACAAATACATACATATTTGCAGACACTTTCAGGCATACACTTGGCTGTGTGATAAGAAGCTTGCTTCCCAACCACATGGTTCTGAGTTCAGACCCACTAAGGTAACCTGGGTAAGTTTCTTCTACAATAGCTTAAAACCTTGTGAGTGGATTTGATTGACAGAAACTGAAAGAAACCTGTTGTATTTATATATGTGTGTGTCAGTGTGTGTGTGCATTTTTGTGTCTGTTTGTCCCACCAATGCCACTGCTTGACAACTGTTGTTGGTGTGTTTATGTCCCCCGTAACTTAGTAGTTCAGTGAAACAGACTGATAGAATAAGTATCGGGCTTTTAAAGAAAAATAAGTACTGGGGTCAGTTCATTCAGCTAAGAATTCTTCAAAGTGGTGGCCCAACATAGCTGCAGTCTAATTACTGAAACAAGTAAAAGAGAAAACAAAACAAAGATAAAAGGAAAGAGGTCAGAGCAGACTGTTTTATTCTTTCTGGTGCTTGACTGAAACTTTGGTTTTAACTTGAAAAGATGAAAGGGATAAGTTAACCTTGGCAGTATTTGAATTCATTTCATAAAGGAATGTAACAAAATACTGAAAGGGTGCAATGCATGCCTAGCAACAGTCATCATCATTAGTTGACATCCACTTGCATGGGTCAGATGGAATTTGGTGAAGTGGATTTTTTTACAGCTAGAGAGGCCCTTCCTGTCACCAACTTTCACCTGTTTCCAAGTAAGGTAGTATTTCTCCGTAGTTGGACATGTTTTCATGAAAGACTGGAAATGAAGGACATTGTTTGGAAGATGGTGACACCCATTTGCAACTGTCAATTGATACCAAGGCAAACAAGCAATAACACACACAAACACACACACTTCCATATATATATACTCTTTTACTCTTTTACTTGTTTCCGTCATTTGACTGCAGCCATGCTGGAGCACTACCTTTAGTCGAACGAATCAACCCCGGGACTTATTCTTTGTAAGCCTAGTACTTATTTTATTGGTCTCTTTTTGCCGAACCGCTAAGTTACGGGGACATAAACACACCAGCATCGGTTGTCAAGCAATGTTGGGGGGGACAAACACACACACATATATATACATATACATATACATGACGGGCTTCTTTCAGTTTCTGCCTACCAAATCCACTCACAAGGCTTTGGTCGGCCCAAGGCTATAGTAGAAAACACTTGCCCAAGGTCCCATGCAGTGGGACTGAACCCGGAACCATGTGGTCGGTAAGCAAGCTACTTACCGCACAGCCACTCCTGCGCCTATATATATAAAGGGCTTCTTTCAGTTTCTGTCTATCAGATCCACCCATAAGGCTGTGGTAGGCCTAGGAATATAGAAGAAGACATTTTCCCAAATTGTTACACACTGGAATTGAACTCAGAACCCTGTAGCTGGGAAGCAAATTTCTTGCCTCACAGCCATTCCTACACCTATAATAGACAGAAGATTTGTATAAATCATTGATTTATGTAGACAAAGGCTTAGAAATCTACAACAGTGGAGAATTTTATTCCAAGATATCCATGCCTTCCTCAGATAATACAGATATTATTAGTTTAAATGAAGTAATATCTAGATCCTAACTTTGTTTCGTCCATTCCAGTCTACTTCCTTGGTTGGTGTTGGTGAGAAACAGAATGTTTTCTCACTAGTCTGGCTCCGATGAAACTGTTTCATTTTAAATTGTTACAGTAAATATTATATTGGCTTCATCCTGCTGCTGACTCATCCACAAAACTTTTAGCTGCCAAGAAATCAGGAAATCCATTTTATTTGGCACCAAAGTCAGATATCTGAAAAATATATCAAGAGGCTTGATAGCTCCACATGTGGGGGAGGTAAGGCAGGCAATAAGAGGTCAATAAATGGAATAAGTAGTAGTAGCAGCAGTGGCAGTAGCAATAGTAGTAATGATGATTATAATGCCGTTCTTGTTGATAATAATTATTATAGCTTCTTAAATATATTTAAATATCATATATATTGGTAATAATGATAAGGAATATCTTGTTGATAATAATAATAATAATAATGATCATGATAATAACCATCATCATCATCATCATCAATAATAATAATAATAATAATAATAATAATAATATTATGATAATGATAATGAAAATAACAGTACAAGTATTAGTAGTTGTTGTAGCAACAATAATGATAATAATAATTTCTTTCATTGGAACAAAGCCACAAATTTATAAGAGGTGTAGTTGTTACTGTAATGATAACAGCAGCACCAGTACCAGCAGCAACAACAGAAACAACAAAAGCAGCAGCAACGACAACAACAATAATAACAATCTCAAGAAAAATCAAAGAAAGTGCAATAGATACGCCACTTTTTTATTGACCATTATGCTTGCCAACAAACAAGCACACGCATACATGTGTATTACACATACAAACAGACGTGTACATGCATGCACACACACACACACACACACACACACACTTGCAGACACTTTCAAATACACAATACTGCTTACACAGAGGCAGACAAGAAGTTTTGTAATTGCTTGTTATATAATGTTCTCGTTTGTAAGTTGACAAATGAGTTCTGTCTAAACAAGAACTTACAACGGATGTAATTATGGAACACAAAATTATTTTATATTTCTGCTGTTTTACGACTGTTTGTTTTAGAGGTGATGAGACTCACTGGCAGTGGAAAGTTGTTACACTAATGGCTGATGGGCAGCAGTTTAAATATTGATTTCTAATACGAACGCAAGACCGCATATTTGGAGGGGGGGGGGAATAGATTAACCCCCACTCAGAACTCAACAGGAATTCTTTTATTGACCCCCTCCCACCCCCACCACAAAAGGATGAAAGGAAAAGTTAACCTGAGTGGGATTTGAACTCAGAACTTAAAAGTGCACAAGTAATTGCTGTTCTACATGACTCTTATGATTCTTCCAATCCACAACCCTCAGTAGTTTAAATATGACTACAGATATTGCATAAAACAAGATCCAGCCATAATTCTAATTGGCTCAGTATGCTAGACTGACAAATATTTTCTACTCCTGTTTTAGCAATCAAGAGTATACTTAATTTTAAAATATTTTCATTAAAATTATACAAATGTTAAAATTTTCGAAGCTGTATCTATAACAAAGACGCCAAAAGGATTGAGCAGTATATGGTAACCCATCTGTTTAGGAGGGTAGGAATTCTGAATAAAAATTGAATTGGACGATGTGGACATTTCTGACCCATTCCAATATAGAAAGTGGACATATAACAATTATAATATATATACATATAGTGAAAAGGTTCAATAAAAAAGTTTTCCACAGGGTGAATTGTAGTGAAAAATATATAAAGAAGCAGACTACACAGAAATTTTACATTGGACAAAAAAAATTATATTGTTATGAAATAAAATATTTACATTGTCATGAGTGTTTACAGTAACAGTGAGAGAGGCCAACCACTGAGCCCCACACAAGTCACAGCATCACCAGGACCAACAATAAAATTCAACTAGAAGGATCTTTACCTGAAGATGTTGTAAGAAGGGAAAGATCTAACTCATAACCAAACCAAAGCAGAGTGCCATATAATGGACTGTGCAAAAGCATTCCATTGGCTTTGGAAGGCCATGAAGATGATTCACAGGAGAGGGAAGGTTGCCAAATCATGAGAAAAGAGAGCTGAGAATTTTGAATCATCTCCTTACTCTGCATAGAGAGCAAGATTTTCTTCAGCATTATGTCTAAGAAACTTACCAGCTTTCTGCTGAACAATAGTTACATAGACAAGTTGGTTCAGAAGGGAGGAATAACAGATGTCTCCAGATGCCTTGAACACACAGGAGTAATGCAAACCCAAGGCTGAACATTCTCAAAAAATCGAAGGTCTCCAAGTGTATACTTTGTTGTAATTTCTGAAAATTACTATAAATGTCTAAGCTAACACAAAAAAAAAAAAGAAAGTTGACCAAAATTTCAATTTTAAGAAATTTTATGGCATTTTGAACTTGGGATATACTTGTAAATAAACAATATGTGAACAGTGTCAAAATTTTACCTGCCAAAATTCACCAAAATGGCTTGAAAATTCTATTTTAAAAAAATAAATAAATAATAATTTTTTTGTTTGTTTGTTTGTTTTTGTCATCCAAAGGAAGAAAGGCAGCTAAGAATAGGTTTTATTCAAATTCTAGTGTTTTTTCTTTTTTTTTTTTTTTTTTGCACCTTCAGAAACAGTGAAGTTATCGTTGGTGTTACGGAATTTATCCCTAAAATCCAGTAAAATTTACTCAAATTTTATCATGTTTTACATGAATTTTGTAATTTTTGGGAAAAAAAAAAGGGCACCAGATAACATCTAAAGGCTATTGGATTTTGAAAATTTAAGATATATGCCAATTAAATATCAGATTCCAAAATGTTGCCCTTTGCATTTTTTACAAAAGAACTGATTGATATTTGATACACCTTTCTATAATTTTTATCCATCAAAATTCATCAAATTTTGGTTGAATTTTTAATGCTAAATATATCAAGAATATCCTTTTGAGAGTTTTTTTACTTTTCAAAGTGATATGTGGGTTTGGTAGGACAAGGGTCAGTTGTAATAAAATAAGGAAGCAAAATAAATAAGAAGGATTTACTAGACAAAATGTGTTACAGATTATCTGCATTTTGCAAAAAATCTGGAAAAAATTTACCTGGTAATTATAACTATGATGCAAAAAACTAATCCAAATGTTTCTAACTCACATTTAGTCGTCAGATTTTGATGTAATATAATTCGCTAAAGAATCTATTTCTTTCAAAGGTTCTTCATCCATATATCCAAAGGAGCTCTATTTTGTGGAATGTTCTTGCACCATGGTACTGTTTGTTTCAACAAAGACCTGGTGAATGTGTCTTTTGGATCTTTAATTTGGCCTGTCTTTCCTCCTAAAATTGTTGAGTTTTCTGAACAATTTTTCATAGGCCTCCAAACCAGATTCATCGAGCTGAGCAAGTTTATTGCCATCATTAACCTCAGTGAGCTCCCACATGTGACCTAGCTGTTTCTGCATGGTTGGTGTGGTGCTGATCTAATTCAGGTCTGTTCAAAGGAATAGATAAAGATCAGTATAGATACTTTGGTAATGTTAAACACTGATATGATCTTGGATATTAAATGTTCTCAGAATACTTGCTAAATGATTGCCAAAAAGTTTAAACTTCCTCTGATCAGCTTCTTTTGTACTTCAAACTTAATTTAATATTTGCAACACTGTGATACAATGACTTCACAATGCACTAGAATGACACTTCCAATGAGCTCTTAAAAGCTATACTATCATAGCAATATTTTCATCCAAGTTATGATGGAAAAAAGATATCATACTCACTTAAAATTATATTCATGATTATATTAGTCTAACAATTAAGATGTAGATTAATTTCTTACGTTTTCTACTCATGAATGTGTGAAAGTCAAAATCACAAACGCTCATCATATATAATTATACGATGAGCTTCTTTCAGTTCCTGTGTACCAATTCCACTCACAAGATTTTGGTTGGCCTGATGTTATAGTAGAAGACACTTCCCAAAGGTGCCTGGCAGTGGGACTAAACCTGGAACCAAGTGGTTGGGAAACAAGCTTCTTACCATACAACCATGCCTGTATGTTGAACTTATATAAAATGTTTGTGTATGTGAGACCTATTGTAAATATATATGTATATAAAAGTTATAAGACAAATAAGTCATATACAGTGTATGCACCAAAGATCACAGAAAACTGACACATGGTCCTTAGTTGCTTTTGGCAGAGTTTGCTTTGTTGCAAGCATTGGAATCACAGTTCATGGCCACCACCCTCCTCCATTTCTGATTAAATTATAAACACAAATACATTCACCTCCATTGCTCCTAACTCTACATATATGTAACTCTTACCATTAAATATTGTCTTAACATAAGTATACCAAATTACTGATGTGCTATTTGAGGTAGATCAAAGATCACTTGACATAACATTTACAAACAACATCTGACAATGTCTGGCACCTCAAGCAAGGTATTTGGAAGACTTTTGAAAATCTGTCCAATCTATGTCATCGTCAACATCATCATCTATCGACAGTAACTATTTACACTTACATCAATCACAATGACAGACACATCACATCTCCTATGTTCCTAAGTTCTTCGGCAATCATACCACCACTGTTATCCATAATGTTTTCAACGATAATTTTGGAAGGACACCCATAGTTCACCCTCCCATGTGGTTGTTCCTAAATCATAATTTGGATGATGGGCAACACTGGTATCACAGACAGTACACAGCAGTGTTTTTGTTTTCCTTTCTTATAATTGGTCTGGAAAAATGTGCTTTACTGGTGACCCTTCAATATATTGTGATTATTATTAAATACTATGATTAACATTCCTTTTCTATAGATGCAAGTCGTCAACCACAAGGAAAACATGAAGAGGGAGGGAGAATTCTAGAGAGAGGCTCATGTTGTGAGTAAGGTATGTGGGCATAATATACATAGGTGGTATACAAGTGGGTAAATGAAAGATGAGTCAGGGTAACCTGACTGGAGGAGGTATGAGACTAGCCAACTTCAAAGTGCAAGGGCCACTGCTGCAGTAATAGTAATAGTGATAAGAAAAAGTGAGAGAAGACATAGTTTAAATTCTGGTGATGATGGAAGGCTGCTTTAAGTTTATGAACATAATTTATTGATGCATTAATATAGGTGTTCATGTAATATAAGTAAAGAAATATTCAGATAAAACAATGTATATGACTAGTGCAGAAAGATTTTGTTAGAAATTCAACATTTGAGCTAATCTTTACACGTCGATACATGTTCTTATTGCCATGGTGTGTCTTCTTTGGTTGTTCCATGTTGAATACGTAGGTGTGAAAACAGCTATGTGTGGAGAGTGAACACCACCAGGGACTGAATCACTCTGAAGTCTTGGCTCTCAATTGAGTTGTATTTGTTAGCTGTGTTCAGTGGAAGTTCTTGTTATGCCACCAAACTGCTACATGAACAACAGCTATTGATTGAACCACAACTGAATTTGCACACTCGATCAAATTGTGATTTTTATATGGCAAAAACATGATCGAATCCACTTGTTATATATATTATTGCTATCAGTCAGTAGTAAGAGGATCACCATAAAGTTGCTTGCTGTTTACTCTCAGCATCCAGATAACATTGAAGGTCACATTTCAATAAGTTAAAATTATTGTTACAATAATAATTATGAATTTTTCTTTCATTAAAATAATGGTGTTTGTATAAACAACGCTGTTGTCTGTATGAAGGTCTCAAGTCACATCAGTTGTACTCAATGACCTCTGAACTAAACAAAAACAACAACCAGAGAAATAAAATATTTTTCAATATAAATACTATTTCTTTTTCTATCATTAAACGTTCTTGTATTTTTTTTCAAACATTTTTTCTACATTATATATCTTTCTATCTATGTCTGTGTATATATGTATGAGCATGTATAAGTGTGCATGTGTTTGTTTCTGTCTGTCTGTATGTATGTATACATACACATGCATGCACACACACTACGCGTGTGTGTGTGTGTGTGTGTGTGTGTGGTTTCTGTTTTCAGTTTTTGCTGTCCTTTGATTCCTTTTATCTTAATCTTCAATTTCACTTTACATTTTCTTTCATCTTCTTCACTGATCCACCTCTCCCACACTCACACTGTATTTTTCCACCCCACTCCCTCAGGTATATCCTCCCCATCATTTCCCATCTCTCTTTCTCTCTCTCTCCCCCTCTCTTTCTATCTATCTAACTATATATATATATATATATATAGATAGATAGATAGATAGATAGATAGATATATACATACATACATACATACCTACATACATACACACACATATACATACATACATACATATATAGATAGATAGATAGATACATACATACATAGATATACACACATATACATACATACATACATACATATATATATATATATGTGTTTCTCTTTTATTTTTATATCTGTATGGCCATTATTTTTGTCATTTGCATCTGAGATGTTAGCTTATATACATACCTGCCAATTTTTATACTGCTGTTTCAAATCTTTCAACCCAACCACCTCCACTACCTCCTTTACTACTACCCTCCCTCTTTCTCTTTTATCTTCCTCCCTACAGTTCTCTCATGACCTTTTAAACTGGCAGTCTCCAACTGTGGCGCTTGGACTTGTAGTTATCAAGGATAACTTCTTCACTGGTCTACATAAACATTATCATCACTAAGCATCCATCACTTGCATATTTTAATTGTTTTCCATTAGGTTCATTATTTTCGTGTTCAACTATTGTCCATATTTCATTGATATTTAACCTCTATAGAAAAACATATCATATTTATCAGCATTAAATTCAATGTAGTTTATACTGTAAACATATTGTGTAAATATTCAACCATCATTGCTATCTTCAAAATTCTGTTGCATTTCACATGGGATTTTTGGTTCTTTGAAGTCTATAAGTTGACCTTCAATTTTTGGTTCTAAATTTTGGTCTGGAAAATTCAGCTTGTATCACAGAAAATATAGTAATTAACCAAAGTTTTCTTTGACAAGGAACCAATTCTTTTATCTTTCTATCTTTTACGTGTTTCCACTCATCAGACTGTGGCCAAGCTTGGGTACCTCCTTGAAGAATTTTAGTTGAATGAATCAACTCCAGCTCTTACTTTTATTTTAAACATGATACGTATTCTATCAGTCCTTTCTGGCAAACCACTAAGTTACTGGGACATAAACACAAACACCAGTTATCAAGTGGTGGTGAGGGTGAGAGACAAACACAGACGCAAAGACATACATGCACATAGATTTCATTCCCTATCAGTTACCTCTGATGAGTATAGGCTTACTTAATTGGATTGTTACCTAACACTCTGTTGAATCTCTAGTGCAAAACCAATTGGTAAGATCAGCCGTAATAGATATATAATACTGTACACGTTGGATAATATATAGACCATTTGACATTATATCGGGCTTCGACTGTTGGGCCTCATGGAGGCAATGATCAAGTCCACTTGGCATTATGCTGTGCTTCAGAAGAGCACCCATCAAGCCAAGTAAAACTGCAGTCGTGGTAGATACTGAGGTCACGCAAATGGCACCTGTGCCAGTGGCATATAAAGGCACTCATTACACTCTCAGCGTGGTTGGCATTAGGAAGGGCATCCAGCTGTAGAAACCATACCAAAACAGACTGGGGTCTGGTGCAACCTTCCAGCTTGCCAGCCCTGGTCAAACCGTCCAACCCATGCCAGCATAGACAACAGACGTTAAATGATGATGATGATGATATATATGATCATCTTCTTTGAGTTTCCATCTGCCAAATCTACTCACAAGGCTTTGGTTGGCTCAAGGCTATAGAGGAAGATACTTGCCCAAGATATCATACAGTGAGACTGAACCCAAAACCATGTAATTGGGAAGCAAACTTCTTACCACATAGCCATGCCTGTGTCTATTGAGCATGCTTGGTTTAAACTAAATATATACATACATACATATGCATACATATATGTATGTGTATATATATATTTACATACATAAATATATACATACACATGCATGCAAAACTTACTCACACAGATACATCTTATATGCAGATATGCATACGTGCACTCCTACAGATATATAAAATCACATTTTCATAAATTTCCAGACACACATACTCGTGTACAGAGTGGCAGCTACTGTGGAGATGTTTCAGTCTTATTGTACTTCAACAGTGAAGTATAGACATGAGAAACTATATAGATCAATAAATATTGGCTTTTACAAATAGGTTTCAACAGTAATAATTTGTATAATAAAACGCAAAAAAATTGATCCAAGGAAAATAACTCAAATAAAATAATGGCAAGATTAAGATCAAAGATTGTTAGCAAAGATCAGATTTTTCTCAAAGTAAAAGGTTAATTTTTTTTCCATTTCTTAATGTACTGAAATTATCTCCCTTCCTTAAGTGAGTCATTAACATTAATTGCCAGTTTCTCTTACTCTCATTCTTTCTCTCTCTCTCTTTTTTTTTTTTTTTTAAGTCATTAATATTAATATGTATGATTTTTTTCTCTGTATGTTATTCAGTGGTCTCATACTTACATATAGTGTATAGCTGTGTGATGTGGTACATATTACATAGTATATAGTATAAAGTGCAGCTTTGCAGCCTTATATGTATTGAATACCATATCATATAGTATACAGTTGCAGAGTCTAAAATATAATATATGGTAATATAATATAGGATACAGCTGACTGGTGTAACATACACAATCGACTACTAAATGTTGACTATTGCTATAATGCCATGAAGGATTTTTAGAAGAAATTCAAACATGTACTACTTTGTCTATGCATTTATTCATCAATATGATATGAATATATGTATATATGTATCTATACATGAGTATGTAAATATGTATGCTTATGTGTGTGTGTGTATATATATATATATATATATATATATATATATATATAAATAATAGCTATTATATATATATTATATATATTATATATATATATATATCATCATCATCATCATCGTTTAACGTCCGCTTTCCATGCTAGCATGGGTTGGACGATTTGACTGAGGACTGGTGAAACCGGATGGCAACACCAGGCTCCAGTCTGATTTGGCAGAGTTTCTACAGCTGGAT
>NC_068990.1:33103810-33129026 GCF_001194135.2 Octopus bimaculoides | reverse complement strand
TATATATATATATATATATATATATATATATATATACATATATATGTGTATGTATGTATATTTGTGTGTTTGTGTCTGTGTTTGTATCTGTACCATCACTTGACAACAGATTTATGTGTGTTTATGCCCCCATAACTTAGCGGTTCGGCAAAAATGACCGATAGAATAAGGACCAGTCTTACAATGAATGAGTCCAGGTGTCGATCTTTTGAACTAAAAGGCAGGTGGTCATATTATTTATATCCTACAACAAATTACAGTACGTCTGATTCATCTGCCATCATTGAAAGACTTTGAAAACATTTCTGAAATTCTAAACAATATTTTCATTTTGTTCACTTTCTATTTCCTAATCATGATTATTATTTGAATAATCATTTATTTAGTCATATGCAAATTTTACTCATATGCATTTGGCATTAACATCGATCAAGTCTACTGTTAGCTGTCAAATACTTAGGCTTCTAATCCTCTTTTAGTCAAACACTTACAAAGCTTAATTGAGTTCAGTTAAAAAGCATGGGTAGGCAACGCATTGTAAGCCACACTATAATTTCCCAAAAAATTTATCTGTATGCAATGCCTTTTTTTTTTTTTTTTCATTAAATGTCTGTTTTCCATGCTGGCATGGGTTGAACAGTTTGACTGGAGCTGTTAAGGCTGGGGGACACAGCAGGTTCCATTGTCTGTTTTGGCTTGGTTTTTACTGCTGGATGCCCTTCTAACACCAACCACTTTACAGGATGTACAGTGTGTTTCAACATGGCAGCAACACCAGTGCATATATATATATATATATATATATATACACACATGTGTGTGTGTGTGTATTTTTTATTTCTTTAATTTGTTTCAGTCATTTGGCTTTGTTCATGCTGGATCACCATCATAACTTTGTACCATTTCCATAGCCCTTTTACTTGGTTTATTTATTGTGGATGGTGGGATTTCATATCACTACCCTTGTATGTTCTTTTTTCCTGGTTGTTGCCACTTAAAAGAGCTTGACGTGCTGCCCCCAATTTGTACTTCATGCCAGGATGTCACTTCATATGGTGTCATGAAAAGAAAAGTGTCCAATTTCTTTTTGAAGATGTCCACATTGTGTCGGTTTCTTAATACACACACACCCACCCAAATGTATACCCAAATTTAATTGAGATATATATGTGTATATTACTGAACAGTTGGTTCAAAAATAATTTGCTTGTGATATTCTTACATATTCCCATGAATGTTATGAGGCCAAATCATATAATCTTCACTGGATATATTCATTAAATATCTTTATATGATTGGAGCTTATCTTATTGGTTTTTCTCTTATGTATATAACTGAAAAGACACTGAAAATAAAATGAAAATATAAACAAAAAAATATAGTTAAATAGTTCCACCTCTAGCTAGTGTCACAAAATATAATGTGGCTTTTGAGTTAATTACTATAGAAGTTAAACTTATCTTTACTGCCATAAAACTAGCCAGTAGATTGCTATATCTGTATTATGCTCAATTGAAAATTTGCGATATTTTGTTTGTCAGTGAAGTATTACTTATTAATCATTAAAAAACCCTCCATGACCAGGATTTCCTGCTTAACATATAAACAAATTCACACAAATTTACAAATATATGTACTCTACACATGTAGAGACATATGAATACACTTATAAAAATATATGGGTAGAGAACTATATAGGCATATACATACTTATCTATGTACCTATTCTTTTATTCTTATACTTGTTTCAGTCATTTGACTGTGGTCATGCTGGAGCACCGCCTTTAGTTGAGCAAATCAACCCCAGGACTTATTCTTTGTAAGCCTAGTACTTATTCTATCAGTCTATTTTGCCAAACCGCTAAGTTATGGCGATGTAAACACACCAGCATCAGTTGTCAAGCAATGTTGGGGGGACAAAAACAGACACACAAATATATACACACACGCACGCACACACACACGCACACACACATATATATATATGACAGGCTTCTTTCAGTTTCAGTCTACCAAATCCACTCACAAGGCTTTGGTTGGCCCAAAGCTACAGTAGAAGACACTTGCCCAAGGTGCCATGCAAAGGGACTGAACACAGAACTATGTGGTTGGTAAGCAAGCTACTTACCACACAGCCACTCCTGTGCCTATGTACCTATACACATGTTTATATGCATAGTAACTTTTACAGAGACACATTCATATGCACAGAGAGAGAGAGAGAGAGAGGTATTCATACATATATAGAGGCATATATACTAACTACGTATATGCACAGATACATATATATGATGGACTCTCCTGTCAATTTCAATGTATTAGGGTCCGTCAATCTACACTTGCTTTGTCATAATGCTTGTCGAATGTGACATTTGATTCCTCTCAACGATTTGCAAAGAAGTCCACAGATGTTCCAAGTATGAGGATTATGAATCAATGCAGGCAGTAATTTGCGGCCACTTTTCTCCTGTGCTTTACACCCCTAAACCTGTTAATGCTGGCTGAAAGGAAGGCTTATATACCATTTTGACATGATGATCTCCATTTTGTTCACTCCAAGGCTGTTTGCTCAAAGATGTTGTGAGCTATATTCTTTTCTATTCTAAGCACAAGGCCCAAAATTTTGGGGGAGGGGGCCAGTCGATTAGCTCGATTCAAGTACACAACTGGTACTTAGTTTATCGACCCCGAATGGATGAAAGGCAAAGTCGACCTTGGCAGAATTTGAACTCTGAACGTAAAAACAGACGAAATACTGCTAAGCATTTCAGCTGGCATGCTAACGTTTCTGCTAGCTCACCACCTTATTTTATGAGCTATATTGACTACTGAGTATATTTCTGTTCAAAATAAATAAACTTACTGAAATTTAAAAGTTTATATAATCTCCTAAGATATGCAAACACTTTTAAAGATATAAATATGCAAAAAACTACACATTCATCAATGTATAAACACATACACACACAAGTATATATAGCTAGACATTTTGTCATTTTGTTTTCATCAATTTTTGTATAAATATAGGCTACAGTCAATATATATATATATATAAGCAATATGTAGCAAAACCATTTAACATTAATGAGGAGAATAATTTAAGTTGAATAGTAAATAATTCTTTTTGATGGATGATAAGGAAATTGTTTCATATCTATACTTTCAAAATCTTTGAACAAGACGTTTCAATGTGGTTTGGTATTCATTTATTTTCTTTCTGTTTTTTTTTTTTTTTACTGTTAGTATTAACTCATAGTTGACTTATAAAATTTAAACATCTTAAAATGTTTGCGGACACATGAAATTATACTTTCATTCTTTTGATTCAGTGTGTTGTTGTCTGCTTAAGTGCTTTCATTGTACAAATTCTACATCCCCTTTCATTACCTTTATATACTAGAACAGGGGCAAGAACACTCCACCAGAGTGAAATCTTTTCCTGTTGATTTTAAATTTCACTTATATTTTGTTAGTTATGTTGTATGTATTAATGTATAAATTCTTTTTATACTAAATATTTACTTACACAAAGCTTGGCATTTTTTAAACAAAAATCAATGTGTAATATTTACTGTTGTAGATTACAATACATATCAAGCAATTCTTCCATGATTCAATGAGTTACTAGTCTATAGTTACAGAGGTTGAATCGTTTTTTGGAGTGCCTTTTAGAGCCTACTATATCTTTATTTTTCATGCAGCTATTCAGGTTGTTTCTGATTGATGTATTTATGACATTAGCATCATTACTATTGTGTCTATTTTTAGTGCCTTTAGTATTAATGTTGTGATTGTTTTTATGTCTATTATTACTAGTTAGGCGCAGGAGTGGCTGTGTGGTAAGTAGTTTGCTTACCAACCACATGGTTCTGGGTTCAGTCCCACTGCATGGCACCTTGGGCAAGTGTCTTTTACTATAGCCTTGGGCCCACCAAAGCCTTGTGAGTGGATTTGGTAGACGGAAACTGAAAGAAGCCCATCGTATATATGCATATATATATATGTATGTGTGTGTGTGTGTATATATTTGTGTTGTGTCTGTGTTTGTCCCCCCAACATTAATTGACAACCGATGCTGGTGTGTTTACGTCCCTGTAATTTAGCAGTTCAGCAAATGGGACCGATAGAATAAGTACTAGGCTTACAAAGAATAATTCCTGGGGTCGATTTGTTCGACTAAAGGTGGTGCTCCAGCATGGCTGCAGTCAAATGACTGAAACAAGTAAAAGAGTAAAAGAGTTGACATAGAAAGTCCTATTCAAGGTAAAAAATTTTGTGGTAGTATTCTTAATGCCTGAATATGGATGAATAAAATTATCATTATTCCAACTCCTATTTTGTATATGGTTTACAGCACTAAGTGTCAAGCTAGAAATCATTTATATACCTCTATTATTAAACTGGGTGCTTGAAAGAAAGGATGTCTGATAATTATTTTCATTTTTATTCTCAGAATCATTAGCTTTAGACTAAATAGTACTGTATCTGTTTTGGTCCAGGTTTCTATTATTGTGCAGATGTGTAAGAGAACTGTGTTCTCTCTTGGGTTAAGATTACATTCAGTGTAATGTTCATTTTAGAGAAATTGGAATAGTTCATATTATAAACTGCATTAGGTATTGTTGAGTTAGAGAATTTCATTGTAAATCTCTTTTAAAGATGCTATAGTATCCATGTCAAGGTGGCAAATTTACCATTAAGACATCAAAAGAAATTGCTAGGTATGTTAATTATTATGTACTTAGACGGTTATACCATAGTACATTTCTTTCTCTTAGTTTTGTTAGTGTAAGTTCTATCCTTAGTTATTTCCTTGTAGAATGTTTATTTTATTATTATAATACATAGTCTGTCGCTTGTTATCATTCTTGCTACTCCTAACAGGAGAATTATCGATAAAAAATAATTTAACATCACCAACCATGGAATTACTCTTCCAATTTTTCCAAGTACAATATCTATTAAAACTCACCTTAATATCAGATTCAGCATTGATAACAGTTGTTCTACTTCACTTTGACCCTTAAGGTTATTTATTATCTATTAACTGTCCTCCATTCATCTGTCCTACAATCAGTTAGTCATGTTATTATCCTCATATTTATTCTTATACTATAATCAGTAAAATCATTAATGGTCATAAGTTTAGTATTAGCCCTATCTACTTTTTATGTATCAGAGTTTTTATTTGTTTTGTAAAAGTATTGATGAAGAAGAAAGTTTGATTTATTTATATTTAGTGTTTGAGATATGTGTATCATAGCAGTCAGGTTTACTTTTTTATTGAGTGGTATATATGTAATTTTTTTCATTAAAGCCACTCATTTTTAGCACTTCTTTTATGAGTTTTGACAATTTTCTTTCCAAGACACTTTGTTAAGTCCATGTTCTACATTCATATAACAGAACTGAATGCAGAACCACCTGAAAGAAATTACATTTCAATTTAGTGAAAACTTAGATTTCCAAACCGTTGATAATTTATTTAAAGCTGCCCAAGCTTTACTGATTCAGATATGAATATCACTTGCAGACAGATCTTCCTTTTTTTTCAGTTTTCATTCTGAGTAAATCCATTAACATTTTTCAAGGATTTTCCAGATGTGAAGTTAAGGTTTCCACTCTGATTGTACATTATATATTATGTTTTGTCCAAGTTCACATTGAGACCAACGTCTTTAGCAGTACTTTCAAGGCTGTACAAGAGAGACTCTGCATCACAAACTTCATTTGTAAGTAGTACCAAGTCACCAGCACAGCCAGCATCTGTGATAGTTACAGTTGAAAAGAGTCTGCTTTTGACTGATAGAAGAGTGAATCCTTTGTCATTCAGCTCCTCTACAGAGGTGCATAAAACATAATCTAGATATATGATAAACAGGTAAGATGTCAAGGTGTCACACTGGAGGATACCAGCCACTATGTCAAAAAACTCATTCTTGCCATCTGGACAACAAACTATAGATTGAAGATTTCTATACAACATGATAGTATTGACAGTTTCCTTTGGGATACCATATGCAAAGCGTATTTCTTCCATTTTTCCTCTATGTATCAAGTCAAAGACCCTAGAAAAGTCTACAAATAGGACTGCTTTCAGGTTCCGTACACAAACTCCTTCAATAACATTTCGGTCTGTAAGAATCTGGGCAAATGTTGATCCATTTCTTTGAAAGCCATTCTGGCTTTTATGCAAGATTTTTTTCCTGTCTCTGGCTGGGTACAGTTGAGTAGCTTGGCATTGTAAACTTTGGCAGATATGACAGTGAGAGTAATCTTCCTGTAGGTTTTGGTGACACTGAGATCTCCCTTTTTTTGACATGAGAGGATGCACTCTTTATTCCATTTTTCTGTATGGTTTTGATGGTACATAGCATTATAGAGTTGAAGGAGAATATCGTTAAATCTCCCTGTTTCCGAACTTATACAAGAATTTTTTGTGCTGCTCCGGACATCTCCTTGAGATAAAACTATGAAAATATACTTTTTTATGGTAATTTACCACCAATATGATAGGTCATCAGAAAAGGAAAAACAAGATTCACTGGACACTGCTGGAGAGCAAAACATAAGTTCATCAGTGACGTTCTTCTTTGGGAACTGAAACATGGGTACACAAATGTTGGCAGACCACATTGAACCTACAACTGTGTGAGTGCACCCAAGAAGACATACCAAGTACAATGGCAAACCAAAAAGACTGGAGAGAATGTGTCATAATGATCTAAGCAATTAGTAGAACCAAACGATAATGATGTTTTAGCATGTCATTATAATATTGTGTTATCATAGAATATCTGCTCAATTTGCTGATGAGTTAAAAATTCTAATTGGAATATTCTTAACTAAGTTATCTTTAATAGATTTAGGATTGTTAGAATGCTCATACTCTTTGATCATTGTTACTATGGAGACCAGTAAAAAAGACTATTTGACTAAGGTGCACAGATTCTCTTCGTGGTTTCCTACTTTACTTACAATGATTCACATGGAGTTCCTAATACCGGTTGTATATTGCACACCTTAATTACACTACACAAAAGATATGTATAATATTAGTGTAAAGTCAAAAAACAAACAAAAAGAACAGGATATGAGGAATATAGTAACACACACACATATTCACAAACACTCACACACATACATTCAGAAACATATACACACATGTACTCAAGCCCACTGATAAAATGTTTCCAAGGCAGAACAAGACTGCTTTTGGGCCTTCATGAAAGAAGAGGGATCATCTTAAGGTCCATTTGAACTTTAAACTATCAAGTCTATATAATAACAATAAATGCATAATAAATGCAATTTTTCCTTTTTTTGCAGAAAATATGGTTATTATGATATGTTTAGACAAAGTGGAGATCTTTTTATGTATGATTACAAAATTATAATTGAGTATGATGTGTAATGTCAGGCTATCTAAATATAATGATGGGTAAATTTTCGTAAATGCTTTAATCTTTGGTCTCCTAAGTGACCAGGTAACAATATACTTTATACAGAATATCAATAACCTTAATCAACTAATGAGATGTGCTTTCCTGGTTTTTGATCTACAAAATTTCTTATAAATCAATTTCTCTGGCAATGTTTGATTCAATACTCGCTCTTGCTAAATTAACACAATGTTTCTGAAAAGTGGTTGGACCTTAAGAATCTGTTATTATGACTGAGTTTGTGAAAAAGTTTTTTTCTACTAATGCCACTAGGCTGGAATTGTCAATGATCATGATTTGCAGTTAACACAAGTATTTGGAAATATCTGTAAAAGTATTTTGTTTGTCAATAAATTTAACAATTCTAAAAAGTTTCGGTTTTGGTTCACCAAAATTTGTTTTAAAAACTGACTGTAAATATTGCATCTCTTTTGCACAATCTTCATCATTAAGATCAGTAGTGTATTAATGTTTCTTTTTTTTATTTTGTTTTTGTAGTTTACTTTCAGACATTGTGCGATATTTCTACGAGCAATTAACATTTTCAGCGAACTACTAAACAATATTAAATTGTATGGTAAATCATACAATAAAATTATCAGTCAAAATTTTAGATACAGATATTTCAGATTTGTAAATTTTGTAAATTTCAACAATAAATTGAGGGGACAGTATTATTACTAAAACTAGAGACGTTCACTTCCTTATTAAAGCACAAAATTCATTGAAAACAAATATAAACTTCACAAAAAGCCTTTTTACCTTTTTTTAAACTCAATTCACAAATTTAAGATGATAGCATCAATTTTTATGTCAAAGTATCAAGAATAATTAACAAAAAAAATGTTTTTAAAGCAGTATTTATATTTGTATGCAATAGATTTTCATTTTGGTTTAGTTGGAAAATCAGTCGATATGAGTGTATAATGGCTAACTTTTTACCCATTGGTCATAGATGTGATGGTTGATAAAAGTGCTCGCACATTTTGAGGTTTCAACACACAGGTCTTTTCCTCAACTAACCATTCATATAAGCAACAACAATGATACCTGTGGTTATTTATGTGCCTTGATACAAAAACTACCATTTCTTTTTATCTCACTGCAAATATTCAGTACTTTTGTTATATTTATTCCATCAGTATGAGGAACACTGTTCATCTTATAGGTTCTGAGCCTGTTTCCTTAAGTAACTTATAAAAATAGACTCCCATTTTCTAAGCATCATAGAGGCATGTTTCCAATGTCAAATTATTTAAATCAAGATTATCTGGGCTGGTTTTTAGTCATCCACTTTTAGTAATCACTCAATCCTTTAATGATTCTAGTGTAATTGGCTGATGATTTCTTTGGAAGTTTGAATATTTACAAACTGTTGTTGTTGTCATTGTGGTGGAGCTTAGTATAAAACACCTTCAATGTCTTCTATTATATATCCATTCTTATCTACAAACTTCGTAGAACCATCACATAAATGCCAGTTCTTGATTAATACATTATTGATACACTACTTCTCTTGTGTAACATCTTAGTTGACTCATGATAACATAACTTAAACATTCACTATCGACAACATCAGTGTTTATTTTAAAACATTTGGATTGTAGATATTATCAGTTACATGTGTTCTCTAGCTTTTCATGGACCACAACTGGCTTTGTCATCAAAGTCAATTATAGAAGGATTGCAGCTGCTGTTTCTCCTTAGATGCTAATGAGTTTCAGCAGTAATTAGTTCATTTACATAATTGTCAGATGAGAGTTCATTATATAAGCATTATTTGTAAAGTGAATCACAAGGAAATAAGCTTCCACTTAAATCTAGAAACAGGCTTTGCTTTCTGTGAGAAGTAAAAATATATAAATTAAATTGTAATTTAGTAGTAATTATAAATACTTGAACCAATCAGATTAGATGCATCTCTTTCATCAAACCATCTTTGATCATTTTGAGGTTTAGTTTTGTTCTTTGTCCTCTTTGGTCATGGATATCTCTGTTGAAACCTGATATTTATTTTAAATTGCATCTCTAAGCTATGGGATGGAGCTTAAATGTGACAGAAATATCTCAGAAGTTAGTAATATAAATGAGGACAATGAAAATGATGATGATAATAATCCTTTCTACTAAAGGCACAAGGCTTGAAATCTGGGAGGAGGGGACTAGTCGATTACATGGCCCCCAGTAATTCACTGGTACTTATTTTATTGGCTTCATTTGGATGAAAAGCTGAGTCAACTCCAGCAGAATTTGAACTCAGAACATAAAGATGGACAAAATGCCGCTAAGCATTTTGCCCAGCGTGGTAATGATTCTGCCAGTTTGCCACCTTGATGATAATAATAATAATAATAATAATAATAGTAATAATGATAATAATGATAATAATAACAATATTAATAGCAATAATTTCTGATTTAGGTACAACGCTAGTAATTTTGAGGGAATAGAATTTAATTAGTGCCATAGGGAGTTAATTAATGCTAGACTGGTATTTATTTTACTGCTCCTGGAAGGATGAAGGCAAAGTTGACCCTGGTTAGATTTGAACTCAGACTGTAAAGAGCCAGAAAAAAAAAACCCTCAACCCATTTTATTCAATAATTTATGATAATAATAATAATGACATGAATTTCTTTTATTTGCCACCAAGGGAATAGATGAGGGGTACAATACAACAACAGAAGAAATGTGGAGATTTACATACAATAAAAGGATATTAAAAAATGTGGAAAGTATACATGATATAATAATAGTAGCAGTAATAATAATAATAATAATAATAGGTTCAAATTTTGCCACAAGGGCAGTAATTTTGGGGGAGGGGACTAGTCGATTACATCAACCTCAGTGTTTCACTAGTACTTAATTTATTGACCCTGAAATTATGAAAGACAAATTGAACTTGGTGGAATTTGAACTCAGAATGTAGCGACGGGCGAAACATGGTTAAGCATTTCGTCCATGATCCTCACAAGTAACATTATATTTGTTAATGTGAACTATACGTATCTTTCAAGTAATCCTTAAAATAAAACCATCCACAAATCTATATTTTTCTGGATGCTATTGGATCTAAGTGTTTCGCTGAAATTCCTCTCCTAATTCTGGTCTTGCAATATGTCAAGTATTGTACACCTCAAATTGATCTTAATACACCATTTCTTAATAGTTTATTTATTTATTTATAGTATTTCTTTTTATTGATGGACATTAGGTAAAAAAAAAAAAAAAAAAAAATGGAGGTGGAAATTTTGAATCATTGTTTTCTAAGTAGAGAGCTGTCATGTTCAGAAAGACTTTTCACCATCCTTTACTACCCTTGGCTTCTAGACGTGCCATTGAGTGTTTTCTTACAGCTGTTTGTTGGTTAAGAATTATGTTTGAAGTCAGCTGTTAAGATTGCTAGTGACATATTATAAAATGGTCCATTATGTTTCACATTGTTCAACTGAGAATTATTTTCTACTTAACTGAGAAAAAGACAAATGTAAAAACAAAACCGAACAGATTCAGCTACTTCATTTCTCAAGGCAGTTTCATAGACATTTTAAAATGAATTCCTGTAATAGCATCATCATAATCATCATCATCATCATTGCCACCATCATCGTCATCATTGTCATTAATTAAACATTTGCTGACCAGTGTTGATTATTGTTAGACAGATTTTCCAACCAATATATTTCAATGCATCTTGACAACTCACCATCAGTTCCCTTGGATGTCTTAGCTATCTAATACTTTATTTACCTACCTTACACAGAACAGATCTTCTCCCACCAACCTACACTTTATTACTCTATAAATATTGTCTATTTTGTTTAAAGAGTCATTCCAACACATTCAGATTTCCTAAATATAGTGGCCACCACCTCAAATACTCAAAACAAAATGTCTATCATAGTTTTTTTGCTTTCATATTTAATTTCTTTCTATTTTCATTTGGATATTTTCTTCAGAAAAACAAAGTCTTTTCCAAATATAGTTTCTTGAAAGCCATTTAGAATTAGAGATTTTATTTTGTCATTAATTCTCAAGCTGTCGTTGTGTTTCCCAAGACATAGTGTCTTGGGAAACACTGAAATAAATTTTGGTTTACACAGAACAAAGAACCATCATCCAAAACTGTCTGTCAGTGTACTACTCTCTGCTTTCCTGTCAAAGATGGTTGGTTTTTTTGTTGAATTCTTTTCTCTGATCTTTTAGAAAATACTCTGGACACATATTGAGGAATTTTTATTCAGAACAATGGATAAAATTCTATCTTTCAACGTTGTTGAGAAGAACAAACAAGGAATAGTTTACATTCCATTTTTACTGGTCCACTATGACTAAATAAATGTTCATTTTATAGCTCAAGGCATTTTAAGGAACTAACTAAGGTTTTTTTTTTTCTTACCTCCGCCTTAGCGAAGGCAGAGGTATTGTTTGCAGTCATGTTTGTTTGTCCATGAACAAGATATCTCAAGAACCACTGGATGGATTCGGATGAAACTTTCAGGGATGTTTGGCCTCATGACTGACACAAACTGATTAGATTTTGAGATTAATCCAGTACCGGACAAGGATTCTGGATTTTTTTTTTTCTGTTTTTTTATTTATTTTTGAGAGCAGTCGGGCTCATTTTTAGTATTCTCATTTACGAGAGCAGTCAAGTTTATTTCAGATATTCTCATTTTAAAAATCATCTTTGGCTAATCATTGAGAGGACATTGGTGTTGCCTTGGTTGAGGTCTGCACTCTCTGAATACTCTTGTTTATCATTGTTATTATTAAAAGTGGTGGATTGGTAAATTCATTACTGTTCAAGAAACTGCTTTGTGGAATTTATTCTGGCTCCTCACATTCTTTACATACTGAGTTCAAATCCTGTTGAGGTTAACTTTGGCTTACATCTTTTGGGAGTTCATAAAAAAAAAGTACTAGTGAAGTACCGGGGTTCATTTAATTCACTAAACTGCACCCCCTACATTGTCGATCAGTTGCCTAAATTAGAAAAAAATATTATTACTATTATCATCATCATTATTATTATAAGTTGGGTTTTGTTGGAACTCCTAGGATCTTGCATGCAATACAGATTTACTACCTGCAGCATACAATACCATGCTATCTGTTCTTTTTCAATTATCTAATACTTTCTTGATGATTTTGGCCATGCCAAGGGGGCAAATAGTTCTACTGGACACTCTATTCTCATTATTATTATTATTGTTATTATTAAACAATAAGAAGAGCGCAATTTGAATGTAATAGATTATTTATTGGTTTGATGTACCGTACTCTTCTTATTGTCTATTTACCTTTGTGAAGAGTTATGTCAATCTTTATAAAACATTATTATTATTATTATTATTATTATTATTATTATTGAATGAGAGAGCAGTGCATGCCATCAGAGTGACACTGAGGTACAAATATTCAAAGCCCAATATACCCATCATGACTACCTGTCTGATAAGGGTACACCAGGCACATGCATCACAATCATATGTGTGCAACATGGTGATCTCATATCAAGATAAACAGCGCATGACCTTGCAGGTGGGACCCAGTTAGAATTTTCTTCAGGTTGAGTAGCCCATCCTACTCAAAAGGTCCCTGAATAAGGGTTGTTTGAGGATGTTGAGTGAAACACCCATGTTCCCAGAAGTGGATTATCCAAACCCCAAAGAATTCCTCTCAACACATGGTTATGATGCTCCCCCAGTACTTCTGCTCATGATCAGAGATGCACATATTGTCAGTCACTAAGGGACATGCTCAACTGGTTAAGGTCAAGCAACCGACAAGAAAATCTGTAATGTTGAGCAGAATATTTGCTGTAGCCCATCTGTTATACCAAGACAAAATAATGCACATGATAACACTTCCAATCAGTTAAGATCAGAAGCCATGAGAGTCACTGCCTGATATTCCATCAGCGCATTTATCATCATCATCGTCATCATCATCATCATCATCGTCATCATCATTATTATTATTATCATTATTATTATTAGGGTGGTGAGCTGGCAGAATCATTAGCATGTTTGGCAAATGCTGCTGCATTCTGAGTTCAAATTACGTCAAGGCTGACTTTGCCTTTCATTCTTTTGAGGTCGATTAAATAAGTACCAGTTACACACTGTAGTCAATGTAATCAGCTTATCCTTCCCTGCAAATTTCAGGCCTTGTGCCTATAATAGAAAGGATTATCATTATTTTATAATTATTATCATATTGTCTTTGCACTACTTCTAATGCTGGAGATGTACTACGGTGCCAACTCTTCACTATCAGTGAACTAAGGTAACACCACTTATTTTTCAAGCACCATCCAGAGTATTCAAGTGGTTCCAAGCAGTGCTGTCTTCTGCAAGTGCTCCACCCTTATTGCAGCCCCTATTTGTTCCGTGTCCTTCTCAAGATTTTTACTCACTGTTCCCAGGGCTCTGACAATTATTGGTATTACTACCACCTTTTTCAATGACCACAACTGCTTCACCTCCCAATCTAAACTGTTATATCTTTCGACTTTTCTTTCTTCCTTATCACATACCTTGTTGTCAGCTGGGCATGCTATATCTGTAATCCAGCATCATTTGCTTTCTTTCTCAATTAACACTATGTCTGGTTACCTATTTTCTATCTCCTGGTCACACTGAATCATAAAATCCCATGGGATTTTTGCATTATCATTTTCGATGGTGCCTTCAAGTTTATGTTCGTACCACTTTTTTGCTCTCTCAATAATAATAATAATAATAATTATTATTATTATTAATATTATTATTATTATTATTACTTCTTGCTAACATTAGTTTCAAATTTTGGCACAAGGTCAGCAATTTAAGAGAAGGGAACTAAGTCGATCACATCGACTCCAGTGCTCAACTGGTACTTATTTTATCGACCCCAAAAGGATAAAAGGTAGAGTCGATCTCAGCAGCATTTGAATTGGGAACATAAAATTGAAGGAAGTTGTAGAGAAGGGTGCATGCACTATAGAGTTGGTCACTATAGAGTTGGTCACAGGAACTAAATACCCTGGCACCAGCGTCCTTCTCTCTACTGCAATATCTTCATCATGTCATTCTGGCAAAATCTGATATATTCTTCCATAAAACGACTCTTCTGTTGATTTATTGTGAATTCTTTGAAATGATAACAATTTACAGAAATATTTCAGACAAATACAGAAATAAATAAACAGAAATAAAACAAACAAAAATAGTGTAAAATGACAAGTTAGAATTGCTAAGGAGGAAAAAAAGATTATAATAACTCTTCCCCCATAAAAAGTAATTCGTAGAAAGAGCCAATTTATATACTGCTGTAGACACAATGGAGAATAGTGTCACGTTAATGATATTATGATGGAGAGTAAGGTCATGTTAATCATATTAAAATGTAAAGGAAAGTCATCTTAATGAAAGCTTTACTCAATTGTCTGGTAATGTCTGTAATGGGAAAGAATATAATACTCCAAATTATGAAGTAGTTGTTATGGTGGTGATAACCTGGATATTCATAGAATGTCACTTCATGTGTCTCAGACACATCAATCCAGTGATTCCTATGTAATATTCTTCTAACAGAATTTTTTTTACTTTCATTTGTCATCCTTGTGGTAAGCATAGAAAGGTTTCAGGAGAGGATCAAAGAATTAGTTCAATGAAAATTGACTGGTGCTACAGCCAGTTGGGTCACTTGCCCAGACCAATGTAACTCTTCCACACCAGGCTTCCTGATTAAGCAATGAAGCATGAATGTTTTGGCCTGGATTTTAGTCACATTGGCCTTTCACTAGCTGAAATATCTCATCTGCACATACCATGACTACAGATGATAGCAGTAGTTCACTAAGTGAACTAGTTGATCCTGGCTGTTGACAGTTTGTTATCTGTTCATCCACTCAGCATCTATGATATTCATCATTGATTCAATATATTCTTCTGCCAAAATGCAGCGAGCTGGCAGAAATGCTTAGCGGTATTTCATCTGTCTTTACATTTTGAATTCAAATTCTGCTTAGGTTGACTTTGCCTTTCATCCTTTCTGGGTCAATAAATTAAGTACCAGTTGCATACTGGGGTCGATCTAATCGACTGGCCCCCTCCCCAAAAATTTTGGGCCTTGTACCTAGAGAAGAAAAGTATATTTTTCTGCCAAATGGTTCACATCCATCAGGCTACAAAGCCCAGTATACCCATCATGACTACCAATTTGATAAGAGTACACCAGGTACATGCATCACAACCATATGTGTGCAATATGGTAATCTCATATCAAGATAAACAGCTCATGACCTTGCAGGTAGGACCCAGTTAGAATTTTCTTCTGGTTGAGTAGCCCACCTTGCTCTAAAGGTCTCCGAATAAGGGTTGTTTAAGGATGTTGAATGAAACACCCATGTTTCCTTTGAACACATGGCTATGATGCTCCCCACTACTTCTGCTTTGTGATCAGATACACATATCATCAGGCACTAAGGGACATGCTCAACTAGTTAAGGTCAAATAACTGACAAGCAAATCTGTAGTATTGAGCAGAATATTTGCTGTAGCCCATCTTTTATACCAAGAGAAAACAATATACATGATAATATTGGGTTGTCTGGAAAGTTTGTGCCAATTTATAGTAGCTTACCTTTCAACTTTTTTACCATGAAAGCATCACAATTCTGGGAAGAGGGTATTTTCAAGTTAAAGAAAAGATAGAGATGCATTGTGCAACAAAATGGTTCATATTTGGTTGATTAAAAATGTAATGGCAAGTATTTATTGACCTTTTTCTTTCCTTTAAAAATTGGCACGAACTTTCCGGACAACCCAATACTTCCAATATTATTATTATCATCATCATTGTCATTGTCATCATCATCATCGTTGTTGTTATTATTGTTATTATTATTCAGACAATAGGCCGTATTTTGTGGGGAGGGAAAAATTGCTCCAACCAACTCCAGTACTTGACAACTACTTATGTTATTACACAAATATTGTGTATTAATGTTATTACAGAAATATGAATGACAATGTCAGCTCTCGCTGGACATGTACTCAGAAATTTAAAGAACATAATGAAATACCCTAAGATACTAGGCTTGAGTAGGCGCTAGCAACTTTTGCTAACAATTTCTGATATTGGCACAGAGCCAGAATTGTCAGAGGTGGACACAGCTTATGAAATTAACTCTAGTATTTGACTGTTACTTGTATTAGTGATTCTAGAAGCATGACATAGTTTGAAAGTAGAATGAATGTAACAGAATACTTCAAACTGTGAGCGTCTATGCCTGCATGTGTGTATGTGTGTGTGTGTGTGTGTGTGTGTGTGTGTGTGTGTGTGTGTGTGTGTGTGTTTGTGTGTATATATATATACATATATATATATATATATATCGAGAGAGAGAGAGAGAGAGAGAGAGTGAGTGAGAGAGTTATTGTGTTACTGCTATATTCTCCTGTGTTTCGTTTTTTCTGGTTTTCTGACAGTTCTTCTTGATTTCTAAATTATTTACAAGCAGAAAACATTTGTTCTTTTTTCTCTGTTTGTTTGTTGTTGTTGTTGATTCCTCCACCTCTTTCTTTGTATTTTTAGCAACAAATCATATTGAAAAATTGATCAAGAAACTTTAAAACCAAAATTGCTTCCTTCATTTATTTTCTGAAGGTCATTTCTTAAATTTCCTCCACGAAATCATTCATTAAAACACACAGGAACTTTATTCAGCCATTTCCAAAACCAAATTACTAAGAAATACCGAAAGAGAACGAAAGAAATTTAAAGAACTTTTAATTTCCTGATGTATCACAAATCTTTCCATTAAAAAAAAAGATACACACATACAAAAACCCATAATTTTTATATATTTTGTAATTTCTTTCTTTCACTATTCTTGAAATGAAATAATAATGTGAGGTGAAAGATGAGATCTCTACTAACAACGTTTCTATTGTCTATTTTCACTGAAGCTTCCAGTGATTTCCATGATCTCTCTTGATGTTACATCATTTTAGAATGCAATTAAGAGAGATAAGTCAGTTAAACATGAGCCAAATCCTTCCAAAATACTTGACTGTTTTGAAAATTTCCAATAATAATTTGCCAAATCATTATTGAGAGTCACAATGAAATGTTGTTAGTGAGGTTCTCATTTGGCCTTGGGCCTTCTGAAATTATGCAGTTTAAAGATGGAAGTGGAGAGGAGAGAGAGTGTGTGTGTGAGAGAGAGTGTGTGTGTGTGAGAGAGAGGGAGAGAAGGAAAGAAAGATAGAGAGGTTAATGCCACTATTTCTATATTTGGTTTGTTTTTCAGTATCATGATATAATGCTTAATTGACTGTCCCATTAATAATAATGGGACGAATGCCAAATATGACAGACCAACTTATTGCTAATTTATCTCTTCAACTATCACTTGATGTCAAGTAGAATTGTCTCTTTAAAAGCATTGTCTGTATTTGTAAGGGTGTGGTTATTGCTTAGAGGTAGGAGTGAGGCACTTTACCTGTTTCTACCCTCCTCTATTCACTGTAGCAACCTTGAAGAACCTACCCAAACTTCACCTATACCTTATATCATTCCTATCTACCTCATATCTATAGAACCACACACTATTTCTCTAATATTTTTTCCATTACTAAAATGTTGTAAACATTATGCAGTTGTTCAACCTGCTGGACATAGTAGCTAAACATCCCTCAAAGCACACTCTGTCATTTTCTAAAAGGCATATCATATTATGTAGATCACGGTACACCATGTCTGAAAAAAAGATTGGTTGTTCGAAACTGAACTGCCTTTCATTAAAACTCTGACAAGAACAGCACCATAACAACCTATTGCTTCTCTCACATACATTCGGCCCCTCCTCCTACCCTTTCTCTCTCAGCATAATACCTTATGACTAGTAGATGAAGCTAAACTTCTTCATGTACCAGTCATGTACAAGGGCACCTCTCTACCTAAACTATATTTGGATTCCTTCTGTCGTAATCAAATATCATTTTGGTTATTAAGGCAGCAAGCTGGCAGAACCATTAGCAAGTCAGACAAAAATGCTTAGCAGCATTTCTTACAACTCTTTACGTTCTGAGTTCAAATCCCACCAAGGCCAACTTTGGTTTTCATCCCTCTGGAATCAAATAAAATAAAGAATCAGTCAAATACAAGGTTGATATAATTGACTTGCTTTCTCTCTTGAAAAGTGCCGGCCTTATGCCAAAATCTGAAAGAGTCATCATCATCATCATCATCATCATCGCCATTGTCATCATCATCATCATCATCATCATCACCACCACCATTGTCATCATCATCATCATTCAACTCTTGTAGTAAGGAGATATCCTTTCACTTGTTTCAAAACATAATTTAGCCAAACATTACCGAATGAAATTTTCTTTGGAATACTTGTAAAAAGAAATGTAATTATTTTTTAAGGAATAGCTACCCTCGATACCCAGGGTCAGACAACAGGAACAAAAAGGGGGTCTGGTTCACAAACTTTCAAAATTTTATTTACACACTTGACATTTTTTATATCCAAAATGGTTGCCTGGTTACCACACTTAATTATGCTGCAAAACCAAACACTACAATGGCTAAAAAAGAAAAGCACAGTACCAAAATGCAGAGCTAAATGTAAAAGAGGAAGAAGAAAATGAATAGCATATTGAACAGTTAATTGAAAAATGTCCCAGATACTAAAATAAATCATTGAGAAGACAATGACAGCAGTAACAACAACAATGAAAAGACTTTTGCATGATTCCAAATGCTGTAGTCCATTCATATTGTGACTGTGTAATGACAAACTTTCCTACAATACAAAAGGAACAGATGGAAATTTTGGATGTGCTACAGTTTCAAAGATAAAAGTGTAAATAGGAGAATTTTGTAAACTCAACAGCCACAGGAACTAATCCAAAGGAGAGTGAAGAAAAAATTATATGACTTCTGCTTATACAGAAGTAGATTAAATACCCCCTTACATCAAGTTGTACAGCAAGCTCTCTGAGACATACCAAGTGAAATTCTCTCATTTAAAACAGCACAAGGTATGGCATTATCTGTTGTGTGCAACCCTTTAGCATTTAAACCAGCCATATCCAGTCCAAGGCGGCACAATGGCCCAGTGGTTAGGGCAGCAGACTCGCGGTCATAGGATCGTGGTTTCGATTCCCAGACCGAGCATTGTGAGTGTTTATTGAGCGAAAACACCTAAAGCTCCACGAAGCTCCGGCAGGGGATGGTGGCGAACCCTGCTGTACTCTTTCACCACAACTTTCTCTCACTCTTACTTCCTGTTTCTGTTGTGCCTGTAATTCAAAGGGTCAGCCTTGTCACACTGTGTCACACTGAATATATCCCCGAGAACTACGTTAAGGGTACACGTGTCTGTGGAGTGCTCAGCCACTTGCACGTTAATTTCACGAGCAAGCTGTTCTGTTGATCGGATCAACTGGAACCCTCGACGTCGTAAGCGACGGAATGCCAACAACAACAACAACAAATCCAGTCCAAATATTCTACCAGTTTTATGTTCAAACCAACCAGCCACATCTGGTCCCTCACACCTCTCCTACAATGTCATTCTAAAAAGAAACAATCAGATCATTAAAATCTTGAATCTACAAGATGATGCATGGTTAATTTAAGACAATCTTAATAAATAAGCATTACATTTGACAGAGTAATCTGAGCACTAAATGGTTAAAATTGAAGACATGATGATAACACAAACTAAAATGTCAAACGCGGCTCTGAATACATTTGAGCACCAGTATAAGAGTCAGAGAAACACTAGAGTGTTCGGTTAATATGGCCTCACGATTGTTCGCATGATGCACTTGTTATTTCGAACATTGGTGGTGATCCTTTTGTCACTCCTCCTCCTCCTCCTCATATCCACATAAATTTACTACTTATGTTGCTGTTGGCGCTAGATTGATTTCTATTTATTTTTACTTTGTCCTCAATAAAATCATTTTGGTTTACAGTTGAGCCGCTTGCTTTGTTCAAAGAATCATTGTCGCTTTTTATAATGACAGATTCTTTGAAACATAGTGAGGAACTCTTCAGGCATTTTTTACTTTGGAGTATTTCATTTTCCTTCTGATATATTTCTATAGCATTTGTCTGTTCAGTTCCTCCATTTCCATCTCCTTTTATCGATTTCACTAAAGATTGAGAGATTTTTTTTCTCTTATTTTCAGTTTTTTTTTTCTTTCTGTACGTTTGTTTTCTCTATTGTTTAGTTGGGTTTTGATATTCCAACACAAGCAGATCTGAAAGAATCTCCTCCTTCCTTTGTTATTACTGTGGCTGTTGCATATATTATTTGGGTTATCTTGGTGATATTGATATTTGTAGCTGTTTTAATGATCTATCATGGTCATGTTTTTGCTTTTTATTGTTGTTGCTTATAGGAACAATTTCTCTTTCATTAATCTGTAGAAACAACTACAAATTATAATTATTTAACTATTTCCACTCCATTTGGTGAAGGTGCATCACTTAGTGGTTAGGGGTGTTGGATTCATGACTGTAACATTGTGGTTTCAATCCCTGGACTGGGTGATCTGTTGTGTTCTTGAGCAAAACACTTCATTTCACATTACTTCAGTCCTCTCAGCTGTAGAAATGTGTTTAGCCTGGAGAGGGATGGGCTCCGCCAGGCTTTCTTACCCAAGATATGCTGCATGGCTGTAGCACCCCGACTACCCCCACAGTGTTAAGGGACTTGTCCAAGCTCCTTTCGGTTACAGCCATATTTAGAAGTTCCACCCTTACAATGAACTATTTTTAGATCTTTCTTATGTTTCCTTTTATTCATACTTTCCTTTGCATAGTTCTTGTCCAACTGTTGTAGGTCAGAAATCTTCATTCATACAAGAGTTTAAGCTGCTTTTTCATTTTGTATTTCTTGGTTTGCATTCTCAGTGCTCTTCCCATCTTTTAATTACCATTGCTTGTATTTTTTTTATTTTTGTTTTTATTCTTTTCAGTCATTTGACTGTGGCCATGTGAATTTTTCATTTGTTATTTGCATTTTTATAATGTGCTTTTTTTCTTTTAATTGTCTCATTTTAAGACTTGATAATATTTTGATTTTAAAAATATATTTTCATGAATGTCATATTCAACAGGATACAGAATTTCTTTTAGTTTGTTTCCGCAGATATTTTGTACATTAAGTAGTACTCTTATTTTGGGCTTAAGTAAACTACATAATTAGTACAGAAATGCATTTCTCTCATGTTTATTTTTGAATTTTCTGTTTTATTTGCAGCATCTGAAGGAGTAAAATTCCAGCCGTTTATTTCAATTGTGATCATGCATGCATACATACATTTATTTATTTATTTATTTATTTATGCATTTATTCATTTATTTATTTAGTTAGTTAGTTAAATTGCGATCATTTTCATTGGATATCGTTTATTTGGTTCTGGCTACATGTAGTTTTTCACACTCCATTTTTCAGAAATTTTATTACAAAGTATGCATTTCTTTCAACTTTGGACTGAACAATATGATTTACATTTATATTATTTGTTGTTATTTTCTATGGAGAACTAAGTCTGTCTGGTGGTGATTTGACTTGTACTCCATTAGTGTGTTTAAACATGATGGCTAATTGAGCATTGTTGTGAACATTTACAATACATTAATTATATGAGACAAAAGCAATCAAATTTTACTAATAAATTAATATATTACTGACACAGGTTTCCTTTAACATTTTTGGAATTTCTTTATAATTTTCTTTGTTATTTCATTGATGTTAGAGAATATTTAGTGAAGCAGCAAAGACCCCTTTGTTCTCTCGGGTATATTATTATTATTATTATTATTATTATTATTATTATTATTATCATCTTCATCATCATCACCACCATCATCATCATCATCAAGGCACCAAGCTGGCAGAATCATTAGCATGTTAGGCAAAATGCTCAGTGACATTTCGTCAATCTTTACGTTCTGAGATCATATTCTGATGAGATTAACTGTGCATTTTATCTTTTCAAGTTTATAAAGTAAGTACCAGCTGAACACTGGGGGTCGATGTAATCGATTTATCCCCTTCACTGAAATTACTGGCCTTGTGCCAAGATTTGAAACTGTTGTTGTTGTTGTTGTTGTTGTTGTTGTTGTTATCTGTTAGAATGGTGGAAATAGAAAACCAGATAAGTGGTGATAGAAAATTGGAGTTATGAATGGATTAACAGAAATGGTAAAGTGGTAGAGATGGTGAGGTGTTACACTACATGTCTTATAGCCTTTAGTTCCTTCTTCCTAAGTTCTGTGTTCAAATTCTGCCAAGGCTATCTCTCAGGGATTAATGATGGTATGAATATCATCGATATTTATTTTCATCTACATCTCCCCTCTCCAAAAGTATGTTATTGTGACAACATACATACTTAGCACTGTCATGTCACTAAAGACTTGGTCTTTGGATTCTTTGATGTCATATTCTTGTCATTAACAATAGTTTATTTCCTGATGATGTCTTATCTGTTGTTTATACTTGTAAATGTGTAATGTCAGTGTTCATACATGACAGAGTGTAAGTGCTCTGAGAGAAAAGTTGGACTTAAGAAGAATCAGATGTTGTGTGCAAGAGAGGTGACTGCACTGGTATGGTCATATGTTGCGTATGGATGAGGATAACTGTGTGAAAAAGTGTCACACCCTAGCAGTAGAGGGAACCTGTGGAAGAAGTAGACCCAGGAATACCTGGGATGAGTTGGTGAAGCCCGACCTTTGAACATTGGGCCTCACAGAGGTGATGACAAGTAACTGAGACCTTTGGAGATATGCTCTGCTTGAGAAGATCTGGAAAGCTAAGTGAGACCGTAACTGTGGCCTATGCCAGTGCAGTATAACCAGCCCATTTAAGAGTACCCTTCAATCATCGGGCAATAAACAGCACTTGCAAAGACCTGTTGAGTCAAGTGAAGTCATTGTTATGGCTGATGACAGTACCATCTGATTGGCACCCATGCCAATGGCATGTAAAAAGCACCATTCGTGTGTGGTTGATGCCAGTGCAGCCTGGCTGGTCCCATACTGGTAGCACACAAGAAGCACCATTCATATATGATCATTGCCAGTGTCACCTGACTGACCCTCATGCCAGTCGCATGTAAAAAGCACCCACTACATTCTCGGAGTGGTTGGCATTAGGAAGGGCATCCAGCTGTAGAAACTTTGCCAGATCAGACTGGAGCCTAGTGCAACCTTCTGGCTTGCCAGCCCTCAGTCAAACCGTCCAACCCATGCCAGCATAGAAAGCAGACATTAAATGACAATGATGATGATGATAATGAGTTCTGTATTTTCCAGCATCCAAGTTGAAATTTTCAACCATAATTTTTAGCTAAAAGGAGGAAGGTTGACTTATACACCAAGATGATTTTGGAGAACCAAAAATTCCATGTGAAATTATAGTCTAAATAGAAACATTTTGATGGGTCATAGAACAATAGAATACAGATATCATCATCATCATCGTTTAACGTCTGCTTTTCATGCTGGCATGGGTTGGACAGTTTGACTGAGGACTGGCAAGCCAGGAGGCTGCACCAAGCTCATATCTGATCTGGCAAATTTTCTACAGCTGGACACCCTTCATAATGCCAACCTCTCCAAGAGTGTAGTGGGTGCTTTTTATGTGCTACTAACACATGAGCCAGTCAGGTGGTACTGGCATCAGCCACACTTGAATGGTGCTTTTCACGTGCCACCAGCACAGGTGCCAATCAGGCAGCACTGGCATTGGCCACAACAATGATTTCACTCGACTTAACAGATCTTCTCAAGCACAGCATATGGCCCAACAATTGAAGGGTACTTTCAAATGGGCCAGTTATGTAACACTGTCCACAAAAAGCATGTGACTAAACACTAAGTCCTTCTGTATTTGGAAAATAGTGACAATGCTTAAATGTTAAAACTACATGCTTACAGTATATGCTACATGAACATGTATGAGAAAATACAGTATATTATTTTGTTAAATTTTGTTAGGATGTTCTTTTACTTGTTTGAGTCATTTGACTGTGGCCATGCTGGAGCACCGCCTTTAGTCGAACAAATTGACCCCAGGACTTATTCTTTGTAAGCCTAGTATTTATTCTATCGGTCTCTTTTGCCAACCTGCTAAGTTATGGATATGTAAACACACCAACACTGGTTGTCAAGCGATGGTGGGGGTACAAACACAGACACACACTCACAAATACACACACACACGCACACACACACACACTATATATATATATATGATTGGCTTCTTTCAGTTTCTGTCTACCAAATCCATTCACAAGCCCGTGGCTATAGAAGAAAAAACTTGCCCAAGTTGTCACGCAGGGGGACTGAACCTGGAACATGTGGTTGGAATGCAAGTTTCTTACCACAACAGCCACACCTGTACTTGAATGGAGAAAATATTTTCTACTCTAGGCACCAAGCCCAAAGTTTTTGGAGAGGGGCCAGTCAATTAGATCGACCCCAGTATGCAACTGGTACTTAATTTATGAACCCTGAAAGAATGAAAGGCAAAGTCGACCTTGGTGGAATTTGAACTCAGAATGTAAAAACAGATGAAATACCACAAAGCATTTCGGCATCCCACCCAGCGTGCTAACGTTTCTTATTTCTTTATTGCCCACAAGAGGCTAAACATAGAGGGGGACAAGCAAGGACAGACAAAGGGATTAAGTCGATTACATCGACCCCAGTGCGTAACTGGTACTTAATTTATCGATCCC
>NC_068990.1:33101436-33103601 GCF_001194135.2 Octopus bimaculoides | reverse complement strand
GGCTAAACATAGAGGGGGACAAGCAAGGACAGACAAAGGGATTAAGTCGATTACATCGACCCCAGTGCGTAACTGGTACTTAATTTATCGATCGCCAAAAGGATGAAAAGCAAAGTCGACCTCGGCAGAATTTGAACTCAGAATGTAACGGCAGACGAAATACCGCTAAGCATTTCGCCTGACATGCTAACGGTTCTGCCAGCTCGCCGCCTTTGTATGGAGAAAATATTGCAACAGTGATTTGTCAGTTGGCTCATCTAAACTATACATGATTCAGTTAGAGCCAAGTGTATTTACAAAAAGAAACCCAACATTTGTTAAACAATCTGTGTTCACCATTCAGGAATACATCCATGACACTACATTGTCAGTTTTTGACTGTTTTTATTGTCTTTATTTGATTTTTATCATCATCATCATCACCGTCACCAGCACCACCACCACCATCATCATCACTGATACTACCACCACAGATTCCATGCAACTACCACCACCACCACCATTACAACTATCATCATCGCCATCACTACCATCGTTTATGTTTTTTATCGTCATCATAATCATCATTTTGTCATCATCACCATCCTCATCACCAATGCTACCACCACAGCTTCCACTACAAATACTACCACCACTACAACTATCACCATCACCACTGTCAGCATCATCATCATCACCATCAGCATTTTTATGATTATTTATGTTTTTAATCATCATCATCGCCATCATCATCATTATTATTATTCATGTTACTTTGCTCTATCTTATCATTAGACAATTTGGTGAATGAGCAACTGCCATCAATTAAAAATACACTACACACCCCCACCTCTCTCTCTCTCTCTCTCTCTCTCTCTCTTCCTTTATTTTTGTTCTCTTTTTTTTTAGTTTTTGTTGTTTTCCAATCTTCTCCACACATTCAGTTTAATTTATCAAACCTCCTTCCAATGCATTCCTCTATTCCCCACCCCCATTCCCATTCCCTTCTCTCTTCCTCCCCTCTCTCCTCTCTCTCATTTTCTCCCTCTCTTTCTCTCTCTCATTCTCTTTCTCTCATTCTCTCCCTCTCTTTCTCTCTCATTCTCTCTCGTTTCTTCTCTTTCTCCCTATCTCATTCTCTCCCTCTCTCTCGTTCTCCCTCTCCCCTTTTCTCTTCCCTCTCCCTCTCTCTCATTCTCCCTCTCCCCTTTTCTCTTCCTTCTCCCTCTCTCTCGTTCTCTCTCTCTCCTATTCTCTTCCCTCTCCCTCTCTCTCATTCTCCCTCCCCCCTTTTCTCTTCCCTCTCCCTCTCTCTCATTCTCCATCTCCCCTTTTCTCTTCTCTCTCCCTCTCTCTCTCTCTCCTTTTCTCTTCCCTCTCCCTCTCTCTCATTCTCTCTCCATCTCTGGTTCTTTCTTCCTATCTTGTTCTCTCTCTCACTCTCATTCTCTGTGCCTCTTTCTCGCTCTCTCTCTCATTCTCTCTCTCTCTCTCTCCCTCTCTCTCATTCTCCATCTCCCCTTTTCTCTTCTCTCTCCCTCTCTCTCTCTCTCCTTTTCTCTTCCCTCTCCCTCTCTCTCATTCTCTCTCCATCTCTGGTTCTTTCTTCCTATCTTGTTCTCTCTCTCACTCTCGTTCTCTGTCCCTCTTTCTCGCTCTCTCTCTCATTCTCTCTCTCTCTCTCTCTCGTTCTCTCCCTCCCTCCCTCTCCCTCTCTCTCTCATACACATTATACTCTCTCTTTCTCTCGCTTATCTTCTCTTCTTTCCTTTACATTTGTTGCTTTTGTCATTTTTACAAATCTTCATTCATTTCAGCTCTTTCTTCACTTTTGTTTTTATTGATTAGTTTGTTTTCCTTTAATTTTTAAAGATTTTCATTATCCTCCTCCTCCTCCTCTTCCTCCTTCCCTTCCTCTCTTCCTTCTCCTTAGTTTTATTGTCATTATAGTTGCTGTTTTTGTGTTCTTTTTTCTACTATTATGTATATATGTGTGTGTAGAGAGAGAGGAGGGAGAGAGGGAAGAGAGAAATGGAAAGATATATATATACACATATATACATATATGTATACACATGCATATACACACATATATACACAAACATACTTGTACATACACATGCATATATATATATATATATATATATATATATACACACACACACATACACACATATATATATACA
>NC_068990.1:33085643-33101326 GCF_001194135.2 Octopus bimaculoides | reverse complement strand
ATATATATATATATATCCATATACATGTGTTTGTGTGTATGTCACAGGTTTTATATATGTATATATATGTGTGTCGATGTGTGTATATATATATATATATATATATATGTATATATATATATATATATAACACACTCATATACATATGTACATATATATATGTGTGTGTGTGTGTGTGTGTGTGTGTGTGTACGTCTTACTGTTTCCTTGAGTGTGTTGTCAATTCTTCCCTGAATTGCTTTAATCAACAGTTTTATTGATTTGGTGCTGCCTAATCAGAGAATGTCGTTTGATGCCACAGCAGAAGATCTGTCAATTAATTGTTATACACCCTGTCTGTACATTGAAACTTGCAGCATCTCCTCACTTCTACTCTCAAGAGTTGATAGTCAAAGAGGATTCAGTGAATTCACTGGAAGAAGATGGGGGTAGAAATAAGGGTGGCAGTGGTGGTGGTGGTGGTGGTAGTGGTTGTGATGGCAGTGGTGGTGGTGTTAGTGAATGTTGTAGCAGTAGTAGTTGTAGTAGTAGTAGTAGTAGCAGCAGTTGTAGTAGTAGTAGTAGTAGTAGTAGTAGTAGTAGTAGTAGTAGTAGTAGTAGTTGTAGTAGTAGTAGTTGTTGTAGTAGTAGTAGCAGTAGCAACAGTAGTTAGTAATAGTAGTATTAGTAGTAGTAGTAGTAGTGATACTGGAGTGCAAGCAGTTGTAATGGTCGAAATGGCAGTAGAGTTCATGGTGGTGGTAATAGCAGTAGTGGTTGTGATGGTAATATTTACAGTGGTAGTAGTAGTAGTAGTAGTAGTAGTAGTAACTATGGAGTTTGCTGGTGGTGATGGTGGTGCAAGCCATTGTAACGGTTTTGGTAGCAGCAGTAGTGGTACTGCTAGTAGTAGTAGTAGTAGTAGTAGTAGTAGTAGTAGTTGTGGTGGTGATGGTGGTGCTAGCAGTTGTAAGGATTGTGGCGGGGGTGGTGCTGGTATTGGTGGTAGCGGTGGTTGTGATGGTAATATTTACATCAGTTGTAGTAGAGGTAGGGATGTCAGTGATAGTTTTGTGGTGGTGGTGGTGGTGGTTGTCATCGTGGTCGTCATCATCGTCATAATCGCCGTGGTTGTAATGGTGGTGGCGGTGGTGGTGGGGGTACTAATAATAGGGTAGTTATAGTCACAGCAGAGGTAATAATAGCGAGGTTGATCATGGTAAGAATGGTGATAAGGTGGCAGCAATACTTATAGTAGTAGTGGCAGCAGCAGCAGCAGTAGTAGTAGTAGTAGTAGTAGTAGTAGTAGTAGTAGGGAGGGAGGTCTGTATCCTTTGATGTTGCATCTAGTGCCCACTTGTTGAAGTAGGGAAGGAGTACAGAAGTGCAAAATGTGTGTATGTGGACACACACGTGCATGTGTGAGATATGTGTGTATGTGTGTGTGGTGTAGAATGTGTTTGTTTGGGTAGATGTGTATGTGTGTATGTGTGTGTGTGTGTGTGTGTGTTTAAATGGATGTACATGTGTGTATGGAGCGACGTATGCATGTGTTTGAATAGGAATGTGTAGCTGTGTGTGTAAGAAATGCCTAATTTTAAACTTAATTTAAAATGTCATTTACAGAAGATGTTAAAACAAAAGAAACGGTGTAGAAAGGGTGTCAGGGTGAGGAGAAGGAGAAGATATATAGAGTGAGAGAGAGAGAGAGGGAGTAGAGAGGGAGGCTATATATATATATATATGTATATATATATATATATATATATATATATATATATATATATATATATATATATATATATATATATATATATATATATATATATATATATACAGAGAGATAGGGAGGATGTGTAGTGAGAAGAAAGAATGGTAGAAGAAAGGGAGGTGAATCATAAAGAACAAACAAGTGAAATAATAAAACAAGAAAGATAGAGAGGGATAAAGAGGCAGGACATGTATTACAAAGGGGGAGAGAAAGTGAGAGTCTGAGTGTATGTATATTTGAGAGAGAGTGGAAGAAAGTGAGTGAGTGATAAAGATACAGAGTTAGAGAAGAAGAGACTGAGGTTGACAAATGAAGAATGAAGTGTTATGCAGTGTGTGTAATATGTAGGTGTTTTGTAGAAAGTGTTTTCTATGGGATTATTATGTAGAGGCTGTTATGTAAAGTGCGTTACATAGAGTGTATTATGTAGAGTGTTATGTAGATGTTATGTCGGATTTATTATGTAGAATGTGTTATGTAGTATGTATGTTATGTGGTGCATGTTATGTAGGATGTGTCATACTGAGAATGTTATCTACAGTGAAGGTATGTGGCTTACTGGTTACGGTATTCGGCTCACGATCGTAAGGTCATGGGTTCAATTACCTATGGTGTGTTATGTCCTTGGGCAAGACATAAGGCCTTACTATTCTGTTATTTTGCTACCTTGTACATTAGATAATGTTGTACTGGACACACATTGCCTGAGAAAAAGATAGGATGGTTATGGTTGGAAGGTCTTTGATCATAGGCCTGCTCTTTCAGGACAGACTTGAGGCTAAAACAATAACATAGAGTGGTAAAAATGAAACTCTGCTTCAGTCAAGCTACAAAGTGAAACCTTTCACAATATTGGTATTTAATAAACTATAGATACATCTACAATGAACTGGGAATCTACAATGATCTGGTGTTTTGTTTCAGTTTCAGTATATTAAGAAGATGAGAGACAAATCTCTTCTTGGAGAGTATATCTATCAGTCCACCTTAAGTAGATCTGGTGAGTCATAACAGCGATGTTAACTGTATTACATGGAAAATAGGTGCTACTGCTCAAAAGATGACATTATACTTATTGTACAATTTGAACTCAGGACGTGTTTGATGCCATATTTAATTTACTATGTAGTACCAATAAGGGAACTTGTTAAGAACGACAGCCAAATCATCAAATCACTTTGTATCATCTTAATAAAAGGAAGGACATATTTCATAACCTAATGCTAGAAACTTATAAAATACAGGATGGTCACAACTAGAATGTCTTTGATCATAAGTTTGCACTGTCAGGAATGACATGACATGACCTGACCTGACCTGGGGTCAAACAACAACAACCCATGCAGTACACAAGAACCATTGCAATTATAGTAAAGAATGTCTGAAATATTAATGAAGCAACAACTGTCCATTGACCTTTATTTTCATGGAATCCTTTGCATACAGATTCTTGTGTGCATGCATGTGTCTGTGTAGATGTATGTGATCTGTTATTGAAATGTAAGTGTACTGTAGTTCGTCATGGAATTCACAATATAGACTGGTCTAAATACATCTTCCTAGAGAAATAGTCAATTTGAAAGAACTTGAATTCAGCACCACAAATCTAAGAAACCTTCATCATTTATGTAGTGTTTCTGCTACCTACATAAGTAAGTTATTCTTCCTTCACAGTATTTATTTTAAGCTGGGTGAATGAGGCCTTTTAAAATTTGATGTCTTCTACAAATGATAGATTACTATTACTGATGTTGGGGTAGAACGATTGACCTTCACCTGTCCACCATTCTAATGTGTGAACACACACATACACAAACACATACACGCTTGCCTAGCAAACTACTTGTAAATGTGACCAAATAATATTTTAACTGAATGAATGAAATATTGAATGGAGAAAGATATGCATGTAGTTTTCTTAAATTTATAGAAATATTACGGAAAAGGAAGGATGAAGCTGAAAGATGTTTACTGAGTGAAAGCTAAGGTTTTGTTGGAATCTCTTAAATATCTTTGAATATTTGATGGAAGTCTTTAACAACTTTCTTTAACTTTTAATTTATTAATAAATGGCTTTTAAGAGAAGCATTTCCATAAGCTTTCTGATTTGAAGAGAACATTAATATAGAAATTCTAAACAAGGAACTTAAGGTTCATTTTCTCTTTATAAATAAAGCTACCATAATTTTTATCTCTATGTGTGTGTATGTTCGCATTACACATACATGTGTGTGTGTCACTCATGCATATATATATGTGTGTATGTATGTGTGCATTTTAACATTTTTTTTTTTAAACTTGATTGTATGTATGTAATGTAATGTGAATGTAGTCGTGTATTTTAAGTAATGTATTATAGACAGGAATATAGATGCACACATAGCGCACACACCAGATACTAAGCTATTGGTTATTACACATGCACACATACACACAATCATTCAGGTATTCATAAATGTAGCAGAAGATATTTATATCAATAAAATATTCTCTGGTCTATTCATACACATGCACACAGCATAATACACATGCATACATGCAAACATACATTTTATATATATATATATATATATATATATATATATATATATAGTTGTGTCAACACTTCAGTAACGAATAATAGAGCATACAAACTTGAATAGAATATGCATATATTTACTTTTCTAAATGAAACATTGGGCTATATAACATAAAATATAGGAAATTTATATATGCATGTTTGTAATCGTGTGTGTGTGTGTGTGTGTGTGTGTGTGTGTGTGTGTGAGGTACAAGTAGTACAAGTAATGTGATATTACTTCTTAGAGAATGCATACACACACTCATACACACACACACATACACACATACATCAAAGTATAGGTTTTAGAATTGATCATTTTTATGGGGAAAAAAAAAACTTTCATTTTTTTAAATCTTATTTTTTATATGTTGTTTTGCTTTTATGACTTCGCTCCTGTGCTGAAAATATTCAATGTCAATTTACATTTAAGTCTTGCAATCATAGTGCCACCATAGCTCCTCTTCCATAGTGTGTACCAATGTCTAGCAATACAGGGCTATGGTAGCACCTCTTACACAGTCTGTACCTAGTTTTAACAAAACAGGGCTACAATAGCTCTCTTACATAGTCTGTATATAACTTTAGGCATTACTTCCAGAATTAAAAGTTCCTTTTCAGTTTATCAATAACCCTGCTCATGGAAGCTCATGGAAGCTAAGAATTATGTGGTGGTGATGGTCATCGTTGGGGTGGTGTTATGTCAACCTAAGTTTATTGAACAACATAAAGAATCTGTAGAGGCTGGAGAGAAATGATTGAGTTATATCTGATCAGTTGAAATACAAGTGATAGAGTGTGTGGGCATTAGCAATACCAGCTAATGTATGTAGAAGAGCTTAGCTGTACTTGCATCAAGACATATGGTGAAAATAGATGAGATTTGATGAGTGAAGACCTGTCATGTATTGAAATGGGAAGATAATTTATGAAAGAGGAAACCACAGGAGTAAAACTGATGAGGTCAGGACCGTTAGGCCTTGCAAACAATATGAGAGAGGATCAAGAGGAGCAACTGTACATAATTTAATATAGAACTGATCAATCCATGACATTATAGTAAGTCAGATATTAAAACAGCAGTAACCAACACTACTACTACTACTACTGCTGCTACTACTACTACTAATAATAATAATAATAATTATAATGATGATGATGATGCCCTGATGCTTACCAGGCACTCGTTCTCATGGCTTCTGATCTTAACTGATGTACAGTGTCATGATGTACATTGTTTTGTCTTGGTATAAAAGATGGGCTACAACAAATATTCTACTCAATACCACAGATTTGCTTGTCAGTTATTTGACCATAACCAGTTGAGCATGTCCCTTAGTGGTTGACGATATGTGCATCTCTGATCACAAGCAGAAGTAGCGGGGGAGCATCATAACCATGTGTTGAGAGGAATTCTTTGGAGTTTGAATAATTCACCTCTGGAAACATGGGTGTTTCATTCAAAATCCTTAAATAACTCAAGGACAATTTGAGTGGGATTGGCTACTTGACCTGAAGAAAATTTTAACTGGGCCGTACCTTCCAGGTCATGCGCTGTTTATCTTGATATGAAATCACCATGTTGCACACATGTGGTCGTGATGCATGTGCCTGGTGTACCCTTATTAGACGGGTAGTCATGATGGTTATACTGTAATTTGTATATTTTACCCCAGTGTCACTTTGATGGCATGCACTGCTCTCTCACTCAATAATAATAATGATGGTGATGATGATGATTATGATATATCTGTGTGAGTATACAACCAAGTATGAAATAGTCCATCACAATTGTTTTCTTTCTAAACTTGTTTATAGAATATTTTTTCCTGAACTACTATTCTCTCTATCTCTACTCTCAGAATAGTCATTTATCATAATAATATTTTATGCTTCATGTTCTACTCCCTCACCGTCTACACATATTTATCTCTTGTGATTCTCCTTTTGCCATCTTTCTGTCCTTTCTTCTTCTTCTATTTTTACTTCTTTTTCTTTATTCCATCTATTTCTTTTTTTTTTTTGTTGAAAAATTTCTCTCACATTCAAAAAAACATTTTTCAAAACCATTTTGGCAATGCTGTCTGCTTTGCTTTCCAAGAACTACAAAAATACTAAGTTTAACATGAAGATCAATTCGATCAACATTTGACTTCAATTCCATTTCTCTATAATCTGGCTCGACTCTAGGATTAATGTACAGAAAATGCCCATACATGTTTATTTATATACTTTTTCACTCATTTCATTGTTTGTGTATTTTCTCTTCTTATTCTCGAATGCATCAGAAAAAGCTATTATTTGCTCTGTCTTTCTGTGAGTTAACAAGTGTTAATTTAATTGCAAATACTGGCATCAAGCAGAGGTTTCTTTTCAGGGAAACCAGAATTGAAGTCAGTCTTAATATAAATGAGATAAAGTCGCAGTTGTTGAGATAGCAATGGTTTGGAAAAAGAAGCAATGTTCAGTAGCGGTGAAATCTCTTGTTCAGATTATTCACATCCAATGATTTAACATTGTTTTCTCTGCCAGTTCTTTCTATGCATTGAGGGAAGAAAGAGAGAGAGAGAGAGAAGGAGAGAGAGAAATGCAGAAAGAGAGAGTAGTAAAAGAGGAGAGAATAAAATAGTATTATAAAGAGAAAAGAGGCTGGGAGAATTGGAGAGAAAGAGGTAAAACAAAACTGCCAATAGCTACACACTAAAACTATATGCAGATACACTTCAGCAATTTCCTGAATTTTTCTGGGATTTTTTGCAGCAAATAATAATAATAACAACAATAATGATAATAATAATAATGATGATGATGGTAATAATAATAATAACAATAATAATAACAATAATAATAATAATACCAACAACAACAATTATAATAAAAATAATGATAAATGCCTTGAAGCAGTATTAAACTGTGGCTCTCATAGCTTCTGATCTTAACTGATTGGAAGTATTTCAATGTACATGTTTTCTTTTGTTATAAATGATGGGCTACAGCAAATATTCTGCTCAACACTGCAGATTTGCCTGTCAGCTGCTTGACCTTAACCAGCTGAGCATGTCTCTTAATGGCTGCTGATATGTGCATCTCTGACCACAAGCAGCAATAGTGGGGGAGCAACATAGATATGTGTTGAGAGGAATTCTTTGGGATCTAAATAATTCAACCCCGGAAACATAGGCAGCAGTTTCCTCTCTACCCTCACTTTTCTTATCAAGTAAAACTTGAATAGGTTAATGAGGGCTTGGCCAAGGAGGAAAGTGTCTGACTTCAACCCTTTCAACCTGGTCTGCCACACAACCTCTTTCACTAAGGCCACCAGACAAAGAAATACTGCCTGCCCTTCCTGGCAAAAGGAAGGCAGTCTTCATGATGGACTCATCTGATAGCTGGATCCTTCATACATGCAACAGCAGGTATTTGACATAAATCCACAAGTCAGCAATGTTCAGGCACTGGACAAGAGTATGCAAAACAGTTTCATCGCTTTGTATGCACCTCGGGCAAGCCCAGCTAACAACACTTCCATGCCTGTAGAGTTTATCCTGAACCAGCAATGCCCCTCAGTAGCACTTCTAGGTCAAGAATTTATGGAAGTTATCCATAGGCCCTGGCCAGAAAGTCCTTCAGAACTGACCAGCTAACTCATTCACATTAACACCCAGAGTGTCCTCAAGAGCCTTGTCGCACATGCCCAACACTAACCCTCTATAGAAAGCCTTGGTGGAACTTTCACCAACCACATTGCCTGGCTGACAGAGGACTGTGAGTGCCTGACAACACTCTAGGTGCCAGGTGTCCTGCCTCAGTCTACACTTGACCCATGACTGCAGCTCAGTCAAAGAGATGAGCTGTGGAAAATCATGTCTGACAAACCACAACTCCACATGCTCACCATCAAGGAAGCACTTGAGATGTCACAGCCTCAGTGCATGTCTGTGCATCGGCAACCACAGCATTCCCAGCCTTCCATTCAGCAGGTGTTGACAGCAAAGGAATACATACCTAGCCAGTGGAACATGTCCCTTCCACAGAAAGTGGAAGAGTACACTCTCCAGTTTGGTCAGACATAAACTGAGGCAAGGCATGACGGTAAGATGATAATATATGATGGATGTAATGTATGCATTCGTCACCTCTGCCCAACCTTTCGAGGATAGCTTTTTCTCGGCCCATATCTGGGTGGGATTGGTCATTGTCTTTTACAGCTTAGCTGTTCTCTTTTCTGGATGATCGGCTGTTCTTTTCGGTGGATGAACAGTTCTCAATAACCATCTTTTTTTTTAATGAAAAAAAAAGGAGTGTCTTTGCCTAAACAAACACCAAAATAGCCCTTAAGGGCTACAGACAGAGAAGAAGTAACCAGCCCCCCCCCCCAAGTTTCTAGTTAGTTTATCTATGTAACGATAACAAATGTACAATGTATAGCAATGTGTAACAATATGAATAATAACAAACTTACAGAGTGATGTGCAACACATGTCAATAGACAAACAGCAACAATAATAATAATAATAATCCTTTCTACTACAGGCATAAGGCCTGAAATTTTGGGTGAAATGAGGATAGTCGATTGCTTCAACCCCAGTGCTCAATAGGTAGAATTTTCATTGACCTTGAAAGGATGAAGGACAAAGTTGACCTCTGCAGTAAAACTAGAAGAAATACTACTAATGATTTTGTCTTGTGTGCTGTTCTGCCAGCTTGCTGCTGCCTTATTCTTAAATGGATATGTACTTAGAATGAGGAGAAATTGAAAAACTATTATATTGTAGAATGATTCAGAAAGTCTTGCAAGTTTGGAGGATAAATATAAGAATTAAGAGAAAAATTTAGAAGCTAAAATATCCAACCTACATCACCCTGGAACATTGATTATAAATGTCAGTTTTGAATAAATTTCTTTCTAGTATGTCATTTTGTTTTTTGTTGTATGAGTATTTCTTGAAGTTATCTTAATTCTTTATTACCTCTGTGTATTTCACAGCAATATGATGTTGAATTCTACATTGACATTCATGCACATTCAACCCTCATGAATGGTTTTATGTATGGTAACACTTACGATGATGTTGACCGTCTAGAGAAACAATCAGTCTTCCCAAAACTACTTCGTATGAATGCTGAAGATTTCTCCATGTCAAACACAAATTTCAACCGAGATGCTGTGAAAGCCGGCACTGGTAGAAGGTAAGTGGAATATTTTGAATACAGTTCTTTTCAATAGTTTTTTTTTTATTTGTTTTTTTATATATTTTGTTCGTTTTTCTTCTTTTTGTCAATAACCTATATTTTTCTGATGCCAAAACCCAATAACAAAGATTCACTACACAGTTTAATATAAAATTCTCTTCAATAGACAACCTATTGTTACATCAAAGGTTGAAATCCTGGTTTGGGGGCTGATAATCGAATATATTTAATTATTTGATCATATCAGCATCATCATCATCATTGTCATGGCAATCACAATAATAATAATAATAATAATAATAATAATAATAACAGCAACATCAACAACAATCTGTTTAATAACTGTTGCAACTTTTTGGGTATTGGGGAGGTGAAATTGATTCTTCATAAAACAATTTTATGTAAATCCAAAAGACTTGTCCATGTCTCACTTGAATTTCAATTATGACCCAGTGAAAACCAGCAATCATAGAAAGGTAAGTGGATATTTTGTTTTTATTTTTATTCTCTTTTTTGTAATGAATGTTTTTGGCACCAAAACCAATAACGACGGTTTGTTGAATGTTGTTCTGTAGATAGCTAACCTAATGCCTCTGGCAAAATGGAAATTTTGGACTTCGAGTTTTTAGTCCAACGAGTTAATAATCTGGTTATATTATACTGAATATGACAATGATGATGGCAACCGTGATGGGTCCCCTACCACCACAAGTTCCAAAGATGATGATGGTGTTGATGATGATTATGGTAATGATGATCTTATTAGTTTAGCTGCCATAGCAACCACCTAACAACACGATTAGTCTCTCTCTAAAAGTATTTCATGAATATACGGAATATATCTCCATGTTTTACATACATTTCAAAAGCTTGTTTTCACAGTAGGTAGGTGGACATTAAAAAAAAACAGAAAATGTTTTTAATCAATATATTTGGCGTCAAAATTCCAATAACAGCGACTCATCTCAAAATATATCAAAAACTATTTAATTCTGATATTGTTAAACATGTGATCATAGACGGCACCACCAATGAATTCCCATGACATGTTCTAATCAATAGTGAGAGAACACTGAAGACTCAAAGAAATATGTGAAGGGACTACATCATAAAATAGAACTTGTTCCATTGTTATTTAGAATACTGCAATGTGTTCTTAATCAAGTGACATTTTCTTGTAGCCATTCTGTTGATATCTTTAAGTACAGAACATACTTCCAGAAACTGGACAGAGTACTGCTAGGATGCTAGGTAAACACTACTAACCTATAGAATATATTTCATTCTGATATTGAGGATAATGAATATTCTTTCTTGTATTTTATTTTCCCCTCAGTTATTTAATATTTTTATTCAGTGTTATTTAGAATATTTTATTGATGTTACTTAATCTTCAAAGAATTCATTTTTGTTGTAATAAAAAAATATAATTTAATTTGTGAGTGTAGCCATTCCAAATCACTTACACTCTCATTTAATTCTCTAATGAGGCTAAACTTTCATTTAATTCTTTGCATATCTATGTGCAAGTCAACAGGACACAACACATTTTATTATACTGCTCTACAGATGATGAACTTTTGTCTCCTTGAAACCTGTTTTCTTCTATTTTGTGCATGTATAGGTGGTGAGCATGTGTGTGTGTGCGCGCATGTGTGCATGTGCATTAATAATGCTACCAATAGTTTCACATGGACAGAAATTCTACAATTTCATTTTTCAAGCAAGCTACTTAAATATGTTGGTATCGCCTCCATTTTGAATGGAACAACATGACATACATTAGAATATACAGGATTTCAGAATAAATAGATAAACATAAGAGAAGACAACTCTTTAGGGATTTCTTTCGTTTTTATCTTCCTTGGCTTTTTTCCAGAATTTGAGCTCAAGATATATTAATAGCATCATGTAAGGAAATGAGATATTGATACATGAGAATGTATCAATATCCCATCTGTGTGTGTGTGTGTGTGTGTGTGTGTGTGTGTGTTGAAATATATATGCATGTATGTACATGACTTGTGACATGCCTGCATTTTGTGAATGTGTATTCATCTGTATTATATTATTTAGGAAGTTTTCGAAGGTTTTAAATGTGAGTTCATAAGATATATGTTATGTCTTGCATGTGTGTGTGTTATATATATGATATATATTAGTGTGCAGTTAAGAATTCCACCATAAGTTCTTGGGAATATATGTCTAATATGCATATTGCATACATAATCAATAATAACAGATTACCTTAAATTTATCCTGGTTGGACAGGTGATGAGGTATTTATACTTAAAATTTTGTACTTGTCGTTTGTGCATACAAAGTGAGAAAGTTTCTTCCCTAATGTTCTTAATATTTGCCATTGTAATTATGGTGTTTTATTTCTGTGATACAGAGGTTCTATCTGTTGCTTTGTTCCGTGTATTTACTGGTCTTAGCTACAATGCTCCATTTTATAAGGGGGTGGTTGTCCACGCTCCTGTCATTAAGGTTCCATGTCATCTGAGATAAAGATGTGTCTGTTGTGCTTATCTCTAAATGAAGCCAAGTGTTGCAAGTGTCTTTCCATGAAGCTATTTCCATTCATTCCAATGTACATTCTTACGATCCCATCCGTGTCAGTGATGTTAGTTTTGTAAATCAGTTCTTTTTCCAGGCATATATTTTTCAGATGACAGTTATTGTGGGATCTATAAATTTAAGATCTATGAGAGGTGTTCCTAATGCTATTTTTCAAATTGTAATTGAAGATCATTGATATTATGTTTAAGAGGCAACTATAGCTAACTTTAACCACGTTTCTATTAAATATCTGGCGATATTTATGAGAGTGTGGGAAATGGGTATCTATAAGTCTCAGAAATCATCTTAGCCACACTTGTACCTATGCTTGTATTATATGGAGGTTTATATCACAAAATTTTGCTACATCTCTATCTTTTTGTCCACTCTAAATTTGGTTCAAATATAGTTTATATTGTTTTTAAAATTAGATCTTTCTATTGTAGTGTTGTAATATGGAGCTACCTTTTTGAAAGTTGCTTCACCAGAGGATAACTTGAAAACACACTTGTTAATGCTATTAATTGTTTAATCATTGATGACGGATTATCAAAACCTTTGTCAATGCAGGAGTTTCCTTATTTGATTTATGAAAAAGTTCATATTTGCCTGTACTATGATTTATTTTCATGTCTAGGAAATGAGCATAAGATCAGTGATAACTGTGTTCTTTAAATTAAGTTGACTAAATATTTTGCATAACATTTTTCTTATCCATATTACTACCATTCTTATGTACCTGCTCCTAAATTGTTGTCCCTATATAAGCCTATATTCCATGTAGGATGCAGAGACCATCCAGATCTGCTACCTCTGCTCCATGATGTCTTCCTATGGTGACATTAAATAGTTCATCTTCATTCTTTTTCATCCAAAAGGCATTACTGTGAAAAAGCAGTCATTTCCTTGTATTCATTATAATACCTATATTGGTGTTAATAACAGTTGTATATGTGAAATTGGCACCCAAAACAATCACCAATAGCAGAGGGCATCCTATTTAGTCCTGCTTGTTCCTGAATGACAGCTGGACTGTAGGGGTTCCATCCCACAAAAAGCACATGTGTATGTATATATAGAATATACAATGTAAATGGAATGAACTGAAAATATATCAAGTCATACATAATATGCATACCTACCTACCTGCACACACACGCTTGCAGAGACTTTTTAGAACTTGAGCAATACACATGTACATATACAAACATATATACACACACACACACACACACATGTATGTGTGAGTGTGTGTGTGTATGGATGGATGGAACATGGCTGGATTACTGATAAGTTTCCTAGGCAATAATGAAGTTAAATTAGAGGCTCAATTCCACTGCATGGCATCTAGCTAAATTATCTTTTACGGTGTAGTATTAGGTCCACTGAAGCTGTGTGAATGAAATTGGGCAGAAGAAACTGTATAAAAGCTCATTGGAAAGGATCGGACTTATGACTGAAGGGCTGTAATTCACTGAGTGTGGTACACATTGATTGCAAAATATAGTTACAACTTATATGTATGTGTGTATATAGGTGATAAGTGCAGGAGTGGCTGTTTGGTAAGAAGCCTTGCTTCCTAACCATATGGTTCCAGGTTTAGCTCCACTATGTGGCACCTCAGGCAAGTGTATGCTACTATAGCCTTGGGCTGAACAAAGCCTTGTGTGTGAATTTGGTAGACGGAAACTAAAAGAAGCCCGTCATATATGTGTGGGGGGTGGGGGTCCATGCGCGCATGTGTGTGTGTGCTGGTTTGTGTGTCTGTGTTTGCCCTCCCACCATCGCTTGACAATCGATGTTAGTGGGTTTATGTCCCTCTAACTTAGTGGCTTGGCAAAAGAGACTAGTAGAATAAGTACTAGGCTTACAAAAAATAAGTCCTGGGGTCGATTTGTTCAACTAAAGGCAGTGCTCCTGAATGGCCGCAGTCAAATGACTGAAACAAGTAACAGAATAAAAGAATATAGATATATATAAATGTATATATGTATGTGTGTATATATGTATATATATATATATACATTAAGTATTTTGTCTGCCATTATGTTCTGAGTTCAAATTCCACCGAGGTCAACTTTGCCTTTCATCCTTTTGGGATCGATAAATTAAGTACCAGTCGAGTACTGGGGTCGATGTGATCGACTGTCTCCCTCTCCACAAAATCCAGACTGTGTGCCTATAGTAGAAAGGATTATTATTATTATTTTTATTATTATTATTATTATTATTATTATTATCATTAAGGTAACCAGCTGGCAGAATTGTTAGCATGGTGGGTGAAATGCTTAGTGGTATTTTGTCAGTCTGCATGTTCTGAGTTCAAATTCCACCATAATAAAAGAGAAAATCAGCACCAGCAAGGTTTGAAATCAAAGCACAAAAGGCACATAGCAACAGAATTTTAACAACTCCACTGCATCTGCCAAACCATCAATCACTTACATAATGAAATCACTGCTATTAGTTGTTTTTGTTGCTGAAACTAAATGTCATCACATTTAGTCTTTTGTCCAATTGCTTCACCCCACTCTCCTCTCCAGCCTCCTACCACATCTCTACCAATCTCCTCTCACCCACATATCCTATCAGTAAAACAATTATAACAAGAAACCAATTAAGTTAAGAAGTAGAATATTCAGTAAACATCTTAGGATGAATCTTATTAGTAAATGAAATTATCTCGTTAGCTCGATGTCATTGTGTAAACACTGAAGTACTTCAGTTGCTTAGTTTTTAACCAATTCTCTTACGAATGTCTTTTGCTTCTTCATGTCACCCAAGTTAGTATTTTCTGCTGTTATTTTTTTATTATCTTTTTTATTTTGTTCCCCCCACTTTTATTTCTTTCTCATGCTAGACTATAACATAAATACTGAGATATAAAAACTAAGATATGTTCAACACTAAATAAGCTATAATTGTTGAATGCATAGAATGTGTTGTTTATCCGGTGAATTCCATGATAAACTTTACCATTAATTTTAATATTCCTCATCTTGCTAATAAGTTTCAAAATATGGCTGTGTGGTAAAGTTTGATTCCAAATCACTTGGTTCTAGGTTTTATCCTACTGTATAGCATCTTGGACAAGTGTCTTCTACTATAGCCCAGGTAACCAAAGCCTTATGAGTGGATTTGGTAGACAGAAGTTGTTGTATATATACCTCCCCTACAGCAAGACACCTGTTTCTGTATCTCTGTCTCACTGTAACCTTTCATCATCTGACACAAGATCACTGCCTCTAATTCCCCCTCCTCTCTCAAAAGATATTTGTCTTGCAAGTTACTTGGTGACCCTGTCAGTGTAGGTGCCACTTAAAAAGCATCCAGTCCACACTGTAAAGTGGTTGGTGTTTGGAAGGGCATCCAGCTGTAAAAACTTTGCCAAAACTAACCTCACCTATGCTTGTGCCATGTAAAAAGCACCAAGTTTACTCTGCTGGGTGGTTGGTGTTAGGAAGAGCATCCAGCCAAAGCAGTCACAGAAGTCTGGTGCAAGATTCTGCCTGGCCAGCTCTTGTCAAACCATCCCACCCATGCCAGCACAGAAGGCAGATGCTAAACGATGATGATGATGATGATATGTGTGTGTGTGTGTGTATGTATATATATATA
>NC_068990.1:33084644-33085485 GCF_001194135.2 Octopus bimaculoides | reverse complement strand
TTAAAGTATAAAGGTGATATGTTTAAAAGAATTATGTTTTAAAAAATGTAATGAAATCTTTTATCAGGATATTAATAACAATTTTTGGGAAGAAGTTTTTTTCTAGTGTGTGAGCTCTTTCAATTAATGTTTTTAAACACACATGCCCCCTCTATATATATCACGGGTGTTATGTTCCCCCCCACACACACACACACACACACGATAGGTGAACATTCTCAAAATAGAAGCAGTTCTATATTGTATATTTTTTTATTTTTATAATTTGTATATATTTCTTTTATTTTAAATGCAAAACAACACCACAGAGGAATCGACGTAAGCTTCAATAATAAACCATAATAGGTGAACCATGATAAGTGAACCGCGATATAGTGACAGATTACTGTATATAGATTACCTCTTTTACTATGATCATATTTAAGTCAGTGTTTCTCAACCACATTTTGCCTACAGACCCCTTGGATTCCTATTTTACCCTCGTACTGGACCCTCATACCCATTCAATATTTATAAAATAAACCCTATTATATTTTTATAGTTAAATACTCTTAGGAATTATATAATAGAATTGTTAAAGCATTTTGTGTACTGTGCAGGTGGAAGTAATTTGTTGCACATAAAACTTATATGGACTCCCAGGGATCATGTGCATTCTGGTTGAGAAACCCTGTTTTAAGTGATGAAACTACATTGTGTCCACCACTTGGTTATCTTGCCTTCTTTATAGTCAGATTCTTCTTATGTTTCTTTCTGTATGTATATATGGGAATACTATTCTGCATGTGTATCTGTGTATATATATATATATATATATATATATATATATATATATATATAT
>NC_068990.1:33071049-33084307 GCF_001194135.2 Octopus bimaculoides | reverse complement strand
ACACATATATGACTGGCTTTTTGTTCAGTTTCCATCTACCAAATCCACTCACAAGGCTTTGGTCAATCCGAGGCTGTAGTAGAAGACACTTTCCCAAAGTGCTATGCAGTGGGACTGAACCCAGAACCAGGTGGTTCGGAAGTAAACTTCTTATCATACAGCTACATGCATATTCTGCATATGTATCTGTATGCATATATGGTCATATTCATTTATTTGAAACTAAAGATTCATTTGCTTTGTTTTTAAATAAAAGCACAAAATTTGTTCACAGTTTTACCTTAATATCATTGATCAATTTTTAATTATATTTCTTCCTGATTAGTGGATATTACTGTTATAATCAGATGTTGTTACCAAGAGCGTTTTAACTGCATTCAGTTCTTGTAATTCTTGCAGGTATTTGGGATCAAGTGCAGGCATTTTTTTGATCCTTTAACCTAAGGTTTATGATTTCAATTCTGGACTTGTTTACTGAGTTATCACTTCTATTCTCTTTCTCTTTCAGTCTCCAGATATACTGAGAGAGTGAAGTAGAATTCTTTATCTACTTCCTTTTTGTTACTGAAAGAGAAACTATATTGCACACAGGTCCCTTTCAGCATATTTTCTGTGTACCCAATATAATCCTTACTGATACCATCTTTGGATTATACTTTCATTTGGTATAATAGAACTTTTTGTGAGACGCTTTCTTTTGAATAAACTGGATATTTTATTGTGAAGTTACATTTTGGTGAATAATGTGATTTGCTTCAAAGTGTGACGTTAGTCTTATCACCCTGAGCTATCTGTGAGTCAATGTTTTTTCTCACACAAATATTGCTAACTTTTAAGCTGCTTTTTAAACAGCTTGTGGTACTTATGGTTGATGGAGAAATATTTTTTTATCTACATTCAGATTTTTCTAGCTATGTTGGACACTACATTCATACTAAAAGTTAGATTAAATTAGATGATTTTTGTATTCCTAGTTTTTCTATTTTCATAGTTCTACTATTTTTCTGGTTTCGTTCTAGCGCATACATATACATACATATTGACACACATACACACACACACACACACATACACATACACACACATACACACACACATATAGATATTAGTTTCTCTTTAAATCCAATTCTCAGTACATCATTAAAATAGTGTGCATTATAACAAAATAGTTTTTCAGTTGGAGAATATATTGAATATTCATTCTCTTTGTGTATATAATTTTTTTATGCACATTTGAACTCGAAACATGGATACATATCCAGGTAAAGAATATATACAACATGTATGTTTATTCTAATATATATCTTGATTATTTTCCACATTTCATTCTTTTTAACTCTAAAAGTCCTATACCACAGACACCTGCTGCTGTCATTAAATCCCAAATCACAGCAAACCGGAGTTCAAATAATGTTGTTTAGGGATTCAAAATTGAAATTAAGCACTTTCTGTAGGAGAAACAAAATCTGTCCTCATTTTAGAAAAAACCTTATATCAAAAGGTTTCTTGTTAACACCCCATGTTTATGTTTTTCGTGCTTTGTAAAGAAATTTTCTTTGAAGTTCTTTTCATTTTTTAACTTAATTGCAATTAATACCATAATAGTTTGGTGACATTATTTATTAATGATTTAGTTATTATTTAATTAATTATTAAAGATTTTGATTTGGAGTTGGTGCCCAGTAATCGATATTTTTGATAATATAGGTGAAAACACTTCCATTTTGCCAACGTCACTATACTCATCTTACCTAGGCAGGAATAATTTTATGACAACAGGTAAAAAATTAGCAGCAAGTATAAACCATATTTACAATGTACACTAATGAATATTACGTATCTTGTATTGACAAATTTTAACCAAATGAATGCAGTAGATGTGTTTTATTGTTTTTGTTTTCTTTTTACACAGTGCTAATTGTGTTTCATCAAACCCTTTAGTTTTAGCAAGATTGACACAATTAAATTTAGAAAGCACTACAAGACTTCAGATATTTTTATATATTTATATGTTAATATATATTATATATTCTACTGATCTGAAATTTTAGGTGGTGCTCCAGCATGGCTTCAGTCAGATGACTGGAACAATTAAAAAAATAAAAGAATACACACACACACACACATATATCTTTTATCGTTATCTTTTACTTGATTCAGTCTCAAACTACAGCCATGCTGGAGCACTACCTTGCAGAATTTTTGCTTGAATGAATCAACCACAGCATATTGTTAAAGCCTGGTATTTATTCTATCGACGTCCTTTGCCAAACTGCTAAATTATGGGGACATAAACACACCAGCAGAGGTGGTGGTGGGGGGAAACAAACTCACACACATGCACGCATGCACACATGTACACACACAACTGCACATATACACATCATATATATACATGTACAATTGGCTTCTTTCCGTTTCTGGCTACCACATCTACCAACAAGGCTTTAAACTGTACTCAAGCTGCAGATATGGGTGCAGGCTTTGCTGCACGGAGCTGTTTGAAATTTTAAAAAGAGCAAATAGTGAAAAATCTAATACTATAAAAACCAATGTAATTTGCGCACCTTTGTAATTTACACAGGTGATTTTCAGAATAAAAATTGTTAAAAAAAGCTCCTACTTGTATAAAATTCACACCCAAGTTTTCAGAATTGCTGATATGGCCAGCGGGGGAAAAGGTTTTCAATTTAGTTGTATTTAGCATAATTTTACTTACTTATGATTAGATTTTATTAAATTTTCATTAAATAAAAATAATTTCTGTTTAACAGACATCACATTGAAAGCTATTAAATTACAAAGTATTTGTGTTGTTTATGATTAACTTTATTTTACATTTCTTGCCCACAAGAGATTATGCCCGATCTTTAGTATACTTCTGTATGTCTTCTCAAATCACAATCACAGGAAAAGTTGTTTTTAATTCTTATCACCAAAAACAAAGCTGTAAAATACACACAAGTGTTGCAAAATAAGTTTAATTACCAATAAACATCATCTCAGATGACACTTTACTCAACCAACAGAGGAAGGTGACTGTTCAAACTGATTAAATAAACAGAATTCTGATTGATCGAAAGTGACTTCTTGTCTGAAGCTCTGATTTTCTGCCTATTCTGTTTGGAACCTTTGGTATGGAATATTCTTTTATTCTTTTACTTGTTTCAGTCATTTGACTGTGGCCATGCTGGAGCACCGCCTTTCACTCTTATAAAATGTCAAGCAAACTTTAAAATTTGTCATTACTGTTTTAGCCAGGAGACCAAACTGATAGTTTGGTAACCCACCATAATAAACATTAAAAATCGAAAGGAGAAAATAAACAGCTTTGGAAGTTTAACAAGAGAGGTGCGAAAGGAGAAAATAAACAGCTTTGGAAGTTTAACAAGAGAGGTGCGAAATTTAAGAAGTGACTTGTTAGAATATACACGTCTGTGAAGAGAATATACATGTCTGTGAATAGCAAAAATCTACTATACCAAAAGAACCGGTAATATATACAAGTGTTCTATGAAAAGAACATAAGATTGCTGTATAATTCAACATGAATATGAAATGACATTAAACATCATATTAGGTAAATGAAGGTTTCTGTAGGAACGCTAAGTCATATTCACTTAATGAGTTTACTTGCACAAGGATAAATTATGATGTTATCGTCGACATTAGATGCAGTAAGAACTGGTAGCAGCAATGTCAGTGGTGATGAATTTCATTGTCCTAAGGCGGAGAAAGCGAACAATAGCTTCCTGGAGGCAAACGCAAACTAGACTTCTTAAGGAAATTGCTGGCCTCCATTGCAACAGGTAGAAACTCCAAGCAATGTAGAATAAGGCCTGGACCATGATTACCAGCATGAATGACAAACTTCAAAAAGTAGTTAACCATTTAATGGTTGTAATAAATTAATACAGAAAAAGTAAGCATTATACCATCCAGAATAAATAAAAGTCAACCTTCATTATATTATTTTTTCTGTAAAAACCTATTCTGACATTAAATGAGTCAAATTCTGGTACAAATGTTTACATTTGTACGTCATTTTTCAACAAAAAAATTTCTGAAAAAATTCTGGAAATGATCTACTCGTGTAATTTACGCACCCACTAAAATTTGTTTTTGTTTTTGCGAGGAAAATGCGTAAAAATCACATGAGCTTGAATGCAACACCACAGCCTAACAACTGGGCCACCTGCCCTCATGCAGCAACCTTAATGAAGCATTAGTGGCATCAAGTTCACAAGTCACAGAATGCCTGCACGAGCATGTAAAAAATATTTTATGCTTTCTCACCTACTTTCAAGATATCAGTTCGAGATACCAGTAATTATTTCCACCTCCAATGTAACTTAGTAAAAACAAAATTTCTGTGATACTCTTCATTAGCTTTCATTAGCCTTCTCATTCTTCGTTGTGGTCCTGTAGCAGTAAATTGTACAGGAGCTTTAAAAGGAGGCTTCACTGGAATGGTTACTCAATGTTTACTCAGAAGATTAAATACCTGATCTGTTACCAATCTCCTAACAACTAAATCAAATTGGACACCATAACATATCTTGCCCAGGAACAACATAAACTCCCTAGAACATGTTGACTGATCTTTTAATTGTTTCGTTTTCCCTGTTGCTCCTCTCCCCTTTCTTCTCCTTTTCATTTTTCTTCTCCTTTCCTTTCTCTTTACTTCCTCCTCTTACTCTTCCCTTCTGCAAAGTGAATATTGATTTCTATTTTTACAACCAGAATAAAAGTCACAGACATAAAAGCATGGACCAATGCCATATTGTAAACCCCACATTTTTGCCAAGAGCAACAACACTGTCGGTGAAATAAAATAGATTTAGCAAAGCAATGAGAATAATTTAGCCAAGGGGCTTGCATTCTACTACACAGATTATTTATAAATGGAAAGAACAGGCGGCCAAAAAGTACTAAAAAATATGGTTTTTATTTATATTTTTCCATCCTTTCATTTCTACTTTCAATAAATGTCTTTTTGGTAAATATGAAAGCCAAAGAAATCTTTGTCATTCTCTCTGTATTTTTAGTCAGATAATTATATCTATACAGACAATATCTATATCCTCTTCATAACATATTTCAATTTATTTTCTTTCATTTCTTTTCCCTCTTCTTTCTTCATCATTGTATTGTTTTTATTTTTTAATTTTCTATTTTTCTTGATTTCCTTTCATATCTTCTTCTGTTGTATTATTTTTTTTTACCCCTTTCATCAATGACAGATCTAACCCACAAACCTCACAAATAAGCACTTCACCCAAGCCATTACCCATGATTATACAGTTTTCCAGAACTCTGACTGCCATTATTTGTTTCTACAGACATTTCTTCACAGAAATTCAACTGTAATGACCACATTAGTATGAGTTGACCAACATGTCTGAAAATAAACTGTACAGACCTCATCAATATGAGATGACCAACATAACTGAACAAACTGTACTGATCATATTAATATGAGATAACCAAAAGCAGTGAGCAACCAGGAAAAATGCTTAGCAGCATTTTATCCCATCTTTACATTCTAGTTCACAAATTTTGCAGAGGATGATGTTGCTGTTCATCCTTATGGGGTAGATAAAGTAAGTACCAGTTGAACACTGGGGTCGATGTTATCAACTTGGCCCTCTCCCCCAAACCTACTGGCCTTGTGCCAAAACTTGAAACCAATAAAAGATGACCAACAGGACTGAAAATAACCCTGTATTGACCATATCAATATATACATACATACATACATACATATATATATATATATTAACCAAAATGGCTGAACATAAACTGTACTGACAACATCAATATGAGATAATCAATAGGATGTGGTTGAATATAAACTGTACTGCCCACATCAATATTGGTTATTCAACTTGACTGAATGCAAACACTATTGACCACATTAGCATAAAAGAGCCTTCATTCCCAAATGATATAAAATATTCTTTCTCCTGTTCTCTGTTTTGTCATTCTTTGTTTCTACTCCTTAACCCCTTCCTTCATCTTCATATTCCTACCATATTCTTGATGTGCTCTGGTACTTCTTCACATTCTTCTTCTGTGGAATATTTTTCTGTTTTTGTTGCAACAACTTGTTGGAGATTGGACACTCAGCTGCCATGTTGTTGGATCTGGAGCAATGATGGTAGAACAGAGTAAAATAAATTAATATGAAATCAATGGTAGTGCTAGAAATGTAGTCATGTCTCTGTTCTTCACATACAAATACATACACATGTCACACACTGCTCCTTAGATCCAATATTAAACAATTGCCGTGAAATGTATGTGTACTGATTACATGGTTATGTGTTCACTTCTTAACTCCAGGCATTATGTTCATAAAGATAGTAATGCATCAAAGATATAAAAGTGATATGCATGATGTACTTAATATATTCATGACACTAATGTTATTTATGATGAAACAAAGTTATTAAGTCTTGTATTCACGATATTAATAAATACTTAGGATGTATCCAAGATATCTATGATGTAGCCAAAATATTTACGATGTACACAAGATACATATGATGTAGCCAAGATAATTGTGATGTACCCATTATACTAACAATACTTGTGATTTAGTCAAGATACTTATGATTTAGATCATTATATCATTAATTCTTGTGTTGTAGCCAAGATACTTTAGTAAATTGAAGCAAATGTCAATTTCTAAATGGATCTAACTGAACATAAACCAAAATAACAAAGAAACAATGGAATTGATTCTTTGATAGAGAATCATCTAAAACTAAAAGGAAATGGCTGTCATATTAAACAAAATGAAATATAATTACTTAAACAATTAAGAAGTGGTGTTGTGTAAATATAACATCTATGACACTGAAGCAAATATATAACTGCACTTTAAACATTATCATAGTAGTTTAAACATTATTTCAAACTGGTGTATAAACATACAGGACTACGCTAGTCAATAAAATATTTAATACAAGTGTGAATATATTCTCAAATGCCATTAATGTCCAACACCAGTGAAATTATAATCTCAAATGAAAGTCAGTATGTGTAAACATCTATTCTAACACTTTTATACACAAAATCCTCCATTGTTGTGTAAATATACCCTTGAACTAAAACTATGATCCTTCATGATAAATAGTGTTTAAATATAATGTAAACAAACTTCAAGTCTAGCAACAATAATTGGTGTCAATGATGTGTATTCATGGAAGATATAATCACTGTAAACAATAGATGTAGTCAAAGAATATATTCATAAAAACAATAATAATAATAATAATAATAATAATGATAATGATAATAATAATGATGATGATGATAAATACACACAGACATTACTTCTTCACTTGTGCTGAATCGAAAATTTGGTCAAGTTAGCTATTTCATTATTGTCTGTTGGTTGGTACAGATAGTCAAGATTGTCTTCTTTAGATTCTGACAGAAGAAAGTATGTGTAATGTTTACTGCATGAGTCCAACCCTTCAGTTAAATGTTTCCCAGGGAGGGAATTAATAAGCGGTATTGCCAATAATGGATTTGAAGTGAATCCAGTGTGTAAGACATTTGTGATCCAATACCAGAAAGATTAAAGATTGCTAAAAGACATAAAATTGGTGTATGAGAGAGTGAGTGACGAATGAGTGTGCGTGTGTGTATGTGGGGGCTACATTTGAGTCGATTAACCTGAGTGTTTTACTGGTTCTTCTTTTATTGAGATGAAGGAATACAGTCAACCCTAGCTATATTTGAATTCAGAACATATACAATAACAGCACTCAATACATTTATTTCTGTTACTCAACTGATTCAGCTGTCCACCACCCTAATAATAATAATAATAATAATAGTAATAATGATATGATAATAATAATATTTGCAGTGATTTACCTTATATTTACTGAGGATTACATCACTGTCCATATGAGACATGTTTAAAGATTTAAGTTTAAGACATGATTACATATCCACACACAGTTATGATGTGACTTGATTGTTTATATAAATGAATCATTGAGAAGCTGTGTTTTGATGAAGAGACAATACAATATCTTCAATATCTTAATGGATGCCTCTGATAACATAGTTATAACATAACAGTCAAAGAATAGACATGTGTGTCATTTAGAGTTTAGCAACAGAGGATGCACTGAAGACTATACCAGCAGGAGATTGAAGGTCAAATCAGTGGAATTCTAATGGAATACATGAGACAGTATCACTGAAAGACCGAAGACAATATCAGTGGATGACAAAAGACAACTTTCTCATTATTCCTCTTCCTATCACTCATTATTGCCATCCAGGACTCTCCCTTTCTTATCCCCATTTGTCTTCATTACTATCCCAGACTCTCACATTACTCCCCTCCTTATCATTTAGTCTCTCTTTCCCGCTCTCACTTCCTCCCTTTCTTGTATCCTGTATCCAGTACCTTCTCCATTTATTTGTCTCACTTCTGTTTTATCCACATCATGCTGCCATTGCTATTTCTATTCAGTCACCTTACCCGCAGTTATCATATAGTCTTTCCTATGCTCTCCATACTCTCTTCTCTATAACTGTGCTTTAATTTATTGCTCTCTCTCTCTCTCTCTTCTGTTATGCTTTCAATCATATTTTTTCTACTCACCTTCCTTATCACAAACCCTCATGTAGCTGTCTCTCTGTCTTTTATCTTACATTACTCTCAGTTCTATCAACTGCATTTTCTTATAACTCAGGTTATCCTCTCACTGAATAAACAAAAACAATATAGGGAAGAGGAGGGCTTTTTTTAGTTTTATGAGGGTTTTTTTTAGTTTTATGAGGGGTGCCAGCCCAAAATATGACCCCACCTCCCCACTGTTGGCATCTCAAAATATGAGGACGGTTCCCACTGATTGATACCTATTTGGTTCATCAAGGGTAGTACAGCATTCGTCAGTGGACAGAACTGTAGAAAAATCTATCTTAATGTATTTTTCTGCCCATTTCAGTCTCTTCTGCTTATGAACAACCTTCAAGGGGTGGGCCTTGTAACAGGCTTATCACTCCTGGCTACCTGCTTCAAGAGGTGACACTTGGTAATTTTCAATACATCTTCCCTGCCACAACGTTTGGAGACTTTTCTACTTGTCAGACATGAGTTCCACACAACTTCCCTTTTCACACATGACAAAGTACGATTTGAAGCAACCCTCAGCTTACCCTTATCTGCCCTTGACCGGACAGAAATACGAAACTGCACAAATTTCTTCACTGTTCGATGATCTCATCCCAGTATTTTTTATATTTTTATGGTTGTTTTCCTTTTCCAAGCTCTGACACAATGGTAGACTTATTTGAAGTAAGATCATGTTTCTGACCCATAATAACACTTAAATTGGGCACCTGCAGAAATATTGCTGCTACATGATAATGGCCACCATTTGTTTTCATCCACGCAGATCCAATTTATTTTAACAGTATGTGTGCAGATAGATGTTGCCAACAATCAGTGGGAAAACAACTAGTTTTGAATGAATATAGATGTATTTATTGAGAGTAGGTTGATTTGCCTAATAATGCAGGATACATATATAGTAAGAGGAGGGATATAATATCCAGGCAGATACCAAATTTCTCTATGTAAAATTCCAAGGCTAGTTGCTTCAGAGGGTGCATTTTAAGGTAAATCTCCCTTAACTCCTGTCCAATGTTACAGTCTTTCCTGGCTACTTAGAGTGTAAAGTACAATATTGATAATAAGGAGAATGAAGAATTTGAACAATCAAACTTTGTTTTTCTATAGTTAGTTTATTCATAATAATTGTCTGACATGTATTTTGATTGCATTAACTGCATATTGTTGCATATTTATATGCAACGATTTATGCATTATTAGTACGATCTTTTCAAGGTGCATAAATATGACATTGTTCAAAGAGGAATTCCCACAAGTATATATACACACACACACATACACACATACACACACACACAGACACACACACACACATACATAGGGTATGAAGCATTTCGATACAACTGTTCTGACATTGCTTATTCAATGCTGAGTTATTTGACATAAGAGGTTTTACTGTTTCTTTCATTCTCTCCTTCTCTCTCTCTTTGTTTATATGTGTGTATTTCTCTGTGTGTGTGTAAGTGAAAGAGAGAGAGAGAGAGAGAGAGAGATTATATTTCTGTGTGTTTGCTTGCAGTACTAAAATGTACCGTTGCCAAAGCAGGTTGAATGTCCAGTCAGCCATACCAAATTCACAATGTTGAAACAGCTGCACCAAATTGTCTCATTTTAATACATATATATGCACACATGTGTACATATATATGTATGCATGTATGTACGTGTGTGTGTGTGTGTGTGTGTGTGTGTGTGTGTGATTCATTCTTGCTGTCACATCCCCTTTCATCTAACATTTCACTTCATGTTCCCCCTCCACTCCCAACTCTCTTATTCGATCACACTCATTTTCTCTACCTCTTGAACCCTTCCCCCCACCATTTTCCTTTTTTTTTCTGTTCACATTCTTTGTATCTCTCTCATCCTCCAGTCTCACTTTTTCTCTCTTTTTACCATCTTTCTTCAACTCTTTTGTCCCCACCTCTCCCTTTTATTTCCATACTCATTCACTGCTATCTCTCTTTCTGTCTGTCTCTCTCTCTCTCTTTCTCTCCCTTTCTTTCTCTCTCCAAAGACCTAACCTAATTCTTTAAGTTACCAAACTATGTGTACACATAAATGTAATATCTTTGTAAAGTGTCCTTCTTCCATGGATGGCTAATTGATGACATTGTGCAATGAACTGCAGAACGAAGAACCAAGAAAATTTTTTTCCTTTTCTGCAAAAAAGAAAAAAAAAACATCAAACAGAATGATGGGTGTGATGGGTGTGTGTGGCAACAGTGAAGATGTTAAGGATGATGTGAGGTTGGTAGCAGTCATAATGGTGATGATCATGTTTTGATTTTGAAGAAAGAAAGTCAATCACAACAATACTACCCATTTGGGGAAATGGTACAACGCAAGAGGTGACCTTATTTTTTTCAGTTATATGCTTCTCAACATACATGCTAACACACACACATACTGACACACATATGTACATACATAGATTCATATATATATATATATATATATATATATATATATATATATATATTTACTTGGAGACTACCCCTGAAGGATTGAGGCAAACCTACCACTTACCTATATATATATATATATACATATATATATATATATATATATAGATAGATAGATAGATATATATGTATATATATATATATTACATTATATTATTTTATATTATATTGTATGATATATTATATACCATTTATGCATCTGGCACAGGTTGGCTGTTTGCTTCACAACCATGTGGTCTTGGGTTCAGTCTCACTGTGTGGCACCTTGGACAAGTATTTTCTACTATTGTCATCAGTGTTTTATCATGTGTCCAATAACACTGGTCAACAAAATTAAATGTATGAATGCAAACCAACTTTTTTAGACTAATTTTTTAGGCTGATTTCAAAACTTCACAACATTTGTAAACAGCATGTATCAGTTTTTCAATAGATACATGCAAATATTTACATATTTGTATATATGAAATCATTAACGTAATAAATAAGGACATATTACTTTTAGGCAGTAAATGAGTTTATTGAGTTAAAAATCATCATTATCATTCTACAAAGAGTGAATACGCAAAAAATGGGGTCAGACAAAGTTAGAACAGCTGAATTAGAAACGTTGTGATTTGGATTTCCTGTGGAGTTCCTGATCTGGTTGATCACGGTAAAGTGTCCAGCAGTAGTCAGCCAGCATACTATCATTCCAGAAGCCTTGGTACCATTTCTCTATAGCATTAATGTCCTGGTGAAATCTTTCATCACATTCATCAGACACTGCTTCAAGGTTATCTGTGAAGAAATCCAGATGGGAGTCCAAGAAGTGAACTTTCAGTGACATATGACAACCCATTGCTGAGTAACATTCCAGAAGATCCTTGTAGCCAATTGCCTTCTTGTTGCACAAGAAATTCCCACAGATCCAATTGAATTCCAGTTCATCCAGTGTTGTCTTGAAGTTGACCTCTTTGAGCACTTCTCTAATTAGGGGTCCAACAAAGATACCCTCTTTCAACTTTGCCAGTGTGATTTTGGGAAACTTTTCAACAATATGCTCAATATTTAAACACAATATGCTCAAACCCTCTGACATTTCTCTTCCCTAGTGTTTTTACAAACTGTTTCATCAGTCCAAGTTTTATGTGCCAAGGAGGCAATAGGACATTACATGAATCTACAAGAGGTGTATTTTTGATACTAGACACTCTTGGCTTATAAATCTTCTTGATTTCTGGTATTATTGTACGGTTTTGAGATTTCACATTTAATAGTAGTCCACCATGTTTTAGAATTTCCACTGGGATGTTGTTTAGGCCAGGGGACTTCCACTGTTTCATGCAACTGAGGGCAATTTGGTACTTTTCGTAGAATTGTGGCATGTTTATCTAGTGTCGAGTTGAATACATGGGTTCATTCTTCAAGAAATCCTCTGCCACATTGAAATCTTGGTTCAGAAGACCTGAGAAGTGCTCTCGCCAGCATTGAAGGATATCTTGTGGGTCAGTCTGGATAGTGTCAGAGTCTTCTGATTGAAGAGACCCTGTTCATAATCTCACAAGCCAAAAAAATTCCTTCGTTCCTACATAGAAGTGTCTGAGGTCACAGACATCAGCATAGATTTGGAATTCAACAGCTTTTTGTTGCCACCAGTTGTTTTGCATAACTCTTTGCAATAACTCTTTCAGTAACTTTCATAATTTGGTCCAACAATTTGATGCCTCTTACTCCTCTAGTACATCTCCTTTGCTTTTGTACAATGATGCAGCTACACCAGTCATTGATTGAGTATGACACTTCCTTGTGTTACTTGAATGACTATTTGAGACATTCCACCAGATTCTACTTCACCAGATATTTTAAGCATTTCATCGCCCTTTCACCTCCATTGTTACAGATGTTTTACAGCAGGTGCATCCAGCGAAACCCACCACAACCACCACTACTACTACTACTACTACAACAACAACAACAACAACAACTACTACTACTACTACTATTTTCCATTTGATTGTTTTCAGATATCTAGTATGTATTTCTTGATTTGTGGTTCTTATACACATATTCATTTACTTTCATGTATGTATCCATGTATATGTGAATGTGTGTATGCGTGTATATATATATATATATATATATATATATA
>NC_068990.1:33065733-33071039 GCF_001194135.2 Octopus bimaculoides | reverse complement strand
ATGCGTGTATATATATATATATATATATATATATACATACATACACACACACACACACACACACACACACACACACACACACACATATATATATATTAACATTTTATTCAACATACATTTACATATTCTCATAAGGAAGTACAACACCTTTATACACACATTCTTATATACACATAATTACATATTAATGTACTTGAATGCCACAGCTATGTACACACACAAACACACCTATTCACTACTCACGCACTCACATTGTGCAATGCTTTTATTCTTTTGGCCTGATTGCTAGTTTTGCTCCATCATTTCAGGAGAAAACTGTTTTAGCCACTAGCAAATGCCAAGATGGAAACTTCTGAAATGGAGCCAAGATTTTGGTTTTTCTGTTAGTGAAGTTGTAATATTTGCTATTCCTCCTTCACCCACCACCCATGCACCATTGCACCTCACCACTCAGTTGCATTACAATGCACTTGCACAAACTAATTCCTGGCATGTAGTTTTTTTTTTAAAAACAGTTTTCTGTCTATACTGATGTTGTTGTTGTTGCTTAACCCTAGGTCAGTCTTGATGAAGTAAAACTCTGATCAATAGGCATTTCATCCATGATCATCCTGTAACTTTTGAGGTATGTAGGACTACAATATCCAATGTGTCCCCTTTCAAAATGGTATGGTGAGAGTTGCTGGAGATTTGGCTGCTATTCCTAGCAGATCAAAAGACCATGAACCTTCTTCATTATCATATGACTTAGATATTTTTAACCCTTTTCTAATCAAATTACTCTGTCAAATGTAATGTTTATTTATTCACATTGTTTTGAATTAACCATGCTTTATCCTATAGCTTTTGATGATGAGACTGCTTATTTTTAGAATGATATTGTAGAATAGGTGTGAGAGGCCAGATCTGGCTGGTTTTAACATAAAACAGGTAGAGTATTTGTAATGGATCTGGCCAATTTAAAAGCTAAAAGCTGAAGTCAAAACTGATAGTAGATGGTATTTTTAGACCTCAGAGAATTCCTGTTTTCTGTGAATGGTTTCTACCACATAAGTGACAATGACACACATACATCAATTTATCTCTGTCTGTCTATATCAATATAGATAGACAGTCTGACAGACAGTAAGACAAATACATAGACAAGAACATGTGTGGTTATATAGTCAAGAACTTTGCTACCCAGTCATGTAATTTTGGGTTCAGTCTATCATGTGCCACCTTAGGTAAATGCCTTCTACTATAGCCTTATGCTAACCAGAGCCTCGTGAATGAATTCAGTGGATAGAAACTGAAAGAATCCTGTCACATATATAAATATATGTGCATGCATGTGTGTGTATGTGTGTGTGTGCATGCTTGTATATGTGTTATGTGTTTACATTTGCACTCTACCAAATTTGTGAGCAATGAGCAATGGTGGTATTGTCACTTTTCCCATCAACAAATCATCCATTCACTTCACGCCTTCAAAAACGTGTGAAGCAGGAGATCACATACTTGAAAATGAGGACGGGTTAGCAACACAAAGAGCATTTGACTGTTAATCAATGCCTCAATGATATATTTCTCTAACCCATGCCAGCATAAACAGATATAAAATAACCAAACAAATGAAATACATATGCGCACACATATACATACATGTAAATTATATCTGTATTCATTTCTTTGACAGTAAAGCTTCTCGGCCCACTTTCTCCTTCTAGAAGTCTTTGCCAAGTTGATTACCTACAGAATAGGGAACTCAGAGTATTTGTTGTGTAAAATATTTTGCTTTAGCTTAAAGATTAAATAAACACTACTTCATGTATTTGGACAGTGGTTAGTGCTTTAGCTACTCCATTGAGTAATGATTGTGGTCATCACAAGTTCTGGGCTTAGCTAGATTCAGCTAACAGAACCCAAGACTTTAGCTGCAGAGATGTGAATGTCACAGACGTAATCTGCAACAGATTAACAATTCAGTGATGTCGTTAATAATTGCAGGACATTTAATGGAAGTTCCTAACAGATTGAGCTAGTAGAGGAGTGGTGCCACTCAAGCTTATTAGGTGCCAAAATACTTGGTTTTATAATCCACCAAAGCAGAGATGAGGCCATACAATGGCTCTTGACAGTATGAACTAATATCTATTCAGTACACTTTTCTCTTCTTGGTATACTGATACATGTGTGTGTGTATGTGTGTGTGTTTTATATACTCATCCACACACACACATGGAAGTAGGTGTACAAATGAAAGAAAATAGAGCACAGTGTATGTTGTGGGAGATTAAATGATTTCATAAGACTTAGCCCCATGTTACTAATAGTTTCATAGATGCATACAGCCACTAAATTCATCATGTGTGTGAGCATTCTTGTGCGTATGTTTCTTGTATATACCCATATATATATAGGGCTATATACAGTTGTACATATTCACACATATCTCCATTTTTAAATGTACACACACACATGCATTCACACATATACACACACACCTGCATGTACACACACAATCACACACACACACAAAAGCAAACAAATGAAAATTGTTTAATACACCCTCAACACAAATTGAGCCTGTATCTTCCTACTGACTAACCCAGCCAGATAACCATTACATAAAACGAAGATAATTTAGTTTTCCAATTAAGTGTACACATGGTTCTTTTTATTGCATATTTATTCTTCATTATGCCTATATCTTGCAATCTTCCCCAAGTACCTCAACATATCCTGCCTCAATGCATTCCATTTGTGACTCACATAACAGAATATAGCATCGTAGTTTCATATCTGAACAACAACAGCAAAAACAATAATAACAACCTGCTTTGGTTGATTATTTGGAGTTATATAGAACATAGTTTATGTAAAGTTAAATGCTACCCTCAAGAATATAAACCTGGGTACTTTTAATGAGGTTAAAGCATGTAGCCCATCAGTAGGTCTACAAATATAGGATCCACTTAGTGAAACTGCAGTTATTGTGTTTATAGCCAAAGCCATAAATGACCTCAGTATAATATTCTCCAAAACAATTCTCTTAATTGTGTCTCACATAGAAGAAACTAGTGATGCTTCTTTTTTCCTGGTTTCTCTTGGGAATTTGAATTTATTCTTTTTGTGCAAATAGTTTCTATGAATTTTCTGATATAAGGGAGTTAAAATACATCAACACTCATTTATTGACTACTCACTGACACTAAACTTCTGCTGTATATTTAGTTTACTCTCTTTTATAGCAAGGTCAGTCAAGTGTACCAACTTTATGTTCCAATTACTTTGTTCTGTGCCAAAAAAATAAACAATTTGCTACAATGAATGAATAAATAAATAAGGTTATTAAATATGATGCCAAATTTAGCAAGTTTTGTTTGATTATGTTGGTCGATTTAACATTAGCAGATGTCTTCTTGTTCCGATATCATGTTAATGTTTTATATCCTGTGGTGATTGTAACACATTTTTCCATTCTCTCCAGTATTAAAAAATATAATGGAATTTTCCATACAAATTTTTTCAGCCCCATCACTCACTTATGATGCCATTAGCACCTCTGGATGCTGACAGGATTCTAATGGTACCTCTATAGCACTCAAAAGCTGCATTAATTTGAAATGCACCTGAAGAAAACCAAGTAATCTATTTTCTCCAATGAAGTTTCTAACAGAAATAAACTGTGAAATATTCAATTTAATCTCTCATCAAAGACAGGAAATGGCTTTTAATAAAATAAAGTAACTATTTTATTCATAAAAATAATAAGCAGCAATTAAAGAGTGAAATATGAATATATTGCTCAATAAGTAATACATACATGGTTCAAGTCTCAGAAGTGAGCCTGTAGCATTCTTTTTGTTTTATTATTATGTCTAATATAAAACAATTATATTAATGTGGTAGCTGGTGATAACTTATAAATATTCATTAATTGAAGTTCACAGGTAAAATTTGTATCAATTTATTAGCCCATCAGTAAATCTACAAACTTGTATCACTTGAATATTAAAGTAAATAAACTGTCTGCTTTGTCTTTATGCTGAAACTTTAAACAAGGTTTAATAAAACTCTCAAGAAACTCTCTCTCAGGAGCAGTTTTCCCATTTTCTCACCAGTTTTAGCATATTTTGCTGCTTTACGTCATCAAAAGCACACACACACACACTAAATTTCAGTCAGTGGTATTGGTCAATCTGAGAGCAGGCAAAAGTGACCTGCCCATGGTACAACACAGTAGGATTAAATCTAAATCAATGCAGTGAGGAAGTTGTACTTCTTAAATAGGACGTCCATACCTATATACAATATTATTCTGTAATGCATAAACTACACCTTTTTTCTTTTACATTATTGTAGAGCCCAGCTTTCTAAACAATATTCCATCTTGTAATAATTCCATTATATAAATGTCTTTATTTTGTGTGTGTCCATATGCATTTCAGACACTAGCACACACACACACGCACACACACGCACACACACACACACACACACACACACACACACACACACACACACACACACACACACACACACACACACACACACACACACACACACGCACACATAAACATGAATATTGAGGACAGCAACGTCGAAGTTTCGACCAGTTAAGCCATTGTTAGACTGCCAATGATGGCTTATTTGGCTGAGATTTCAAAGTCACTGACAACAATATTCTTGTTTAAGAATAAACTTGTACTCTACACAAGTATAGAGTAACCCTTCAGATTAATGTAAAATTGTTTTTAAAAAAACATAAATAGTGTTTAAGATTTACGACAGCTGTTTCAGTAGAATTTTATTGATGTATTCATATTGTAATCTATGAATATATCAGTAGAATTCTACCAAAACTGTTGTCGTAAATGCTAAACCCCATTTAAACCCATTTATGTTCTTTTTTATATGCACACCATCCTTCAGTAGAACCATCCCTCAATCGAATCTACAGTTTAAATTGAATTTGGTACTTGCATATCTTCAGTATCCTACCAACATATGATGCCTTCATGGTTGTTTTACCTCACTGTGAAACTTATGTTATTGCACCTAGCCATTTCTGGCTTCTTACGTTTTGATGAGGCTAGATTCAATTGAATCCTATAACTGAAGTGGTCAGTTACTTTCATATTTCATTATGTTTCTTCATAGTATTTTTTGCTACATAAATGAATATTTTGTATATCTCTTACCTTTGTTCTTTTAGTCATTACAATCATTGAATTAGAGCCATGAAGTTTTTGGTTGAACAAATCGCACCCAGTGCAAATTCTAAAATCTGGTGCCTATATATATATATATATATATATATA
>NC_068990.1:33061676-33065543 GCF_001194135.2 Octopus bimaculoides | reverse complement strand
TATATATATATATATGTATGTATGTATCTCTCTCTCTCTCCTCGATATATATATATATATATATATATATATATAGATCATGGGCTTCCACAGAGTTTCCATCTATCAAATTCACTTGCAAGGTATTGGTTGTCCCAATACTTGAAGACACTTGCCCAAGGTGCTACGAAGTGGAACTGAACACAAAATCATGTGGTGGCAAATTGAGCTTCGTAACCACACAGCCATGCTTGCACCTGTATGCAATATATTATTGTTATTATTATTATTATTATTATTAGTAGTAGTAGTAGTAGTAGTAGTAGTAGTAGTAGTAGTAGTAGGGTGGTGAGCTGGTAGGCTCATTAGCATGCCGGGTAAAATGCTTAGCAGTATTTTGCCCATCACTACATTCTGAGTTCTAATTCCACCATGGTCAACTTTACCTTTCATTCTTTCGGGGACAATAAAATAAGTATCAGTTGTGTACTAGGGTTGATATAATCGACTAATCCATTCTCCCCAAATTGCTACCCTTGTGGCAAAATGTGAAACCATTATAATAATAATAATAATTATTTGTATTATTATTAGTAGTATCATTAGACTTATTTCTATGAGTTGGTTTTGATTTTAAATTACTTTCTAATGGTAATCTCAGTTTTTTTTTTTGAGCTTTCAGTAAAAGCAGTTTAACAAATAAAAATTCTGCTATCAGTAGCTTTAGCATATTATAAGCCATTTTAGATTATACTTTCACCTAAATATCTGTCTGTGGTATGTTGACTTCGATAGTGTGAGCCGAAGGAGGAGGAGGAGACATTATTGTTATCATCAGCATCATTGTTATCATTACCATCACCATCGCCATCATTATCATCATCATCATTACAATTATCATTAGTATCACCATCGTCATTTCCTCAGTATAACACTGTCCTTCATTGGAATTTCCCATTATCCAATCAAATCTATAAGATATTGGAATAAAAGGGAGCTAGATGTGACATAGAAAATGTAAAATCTTTTCTCATTTAAAATGGATGACTGCCAAATTTAATGAAACAGCCAAATCAGTACAAGGTTCTTATTTTCTGATAGTCTAATTAAGACCCTATTATCTGCTTAAACAGAGACCCCTTACTAATATCGATTGATATTATTCTCAGTTAGATAATGATTCAGATAATAGCAGTGGTTATACCATTCTTATCTGGATCCATGGCCATATCATCTGGAAAACTTCAAATTAAAATATGGTTCCTTTTGATTCTTCTTTCTTTCTGCTTGAATTTCTTCAATTAAGAAGGAATTTATTTCTGATTATCGAGTAAGGCAATGGAGAGTGTTGCGATAGACTTCAATGTATATATTACATATGTTAGATAGTTATCACTTTTATATACAAAACTATATACAATAACATACATACATACATACATATAAAGATATATATATATATATATATATATATATATATATATATATATATATATATATATATATTTCTGTGTGTGTGTGTTTGTGTGTGTGTGTGTATGTATGTATCCATATGCTTGTATCTGTGAATATACTCACACAAGCATACACAAACACACACACACTTACATATATATTTGTACACGAACACACGCACACACATTAACTTTTCATGGAAAAACTTGACAGAAACTCTAAGGTTTCAACTCTCTTGCTTTAATCAAAGTTGTAAGTGTTCATAAATGTAAGTGATCATAAATGAAAGTGTTCATAAAAGTAAGTGTTCATAAAAGTAAGTGTGCATAAAAGTAAGTGTTCATAAAAGTAAGTGTTCATAAATGTAAGTGTTCATAAATGCATACTCACCTAAAATGTCTTGAGTAATTCTGCAGTTCAATCTTAACATGTTTTTATATATAACTTGATATAAAACAAATATAAATAAACATATACATATTAAGGCAATATACTGGCAGGATCATTAGCACACCTGGCAAAATGCTTATCGGCATTTCATCAGTCTTTATCTACTTAGTTCAAATACTGCTGAGGTCAACTTTTCCTTTCATCCTTTCAGACTTAATAAAATAAATACCAGTTGAACACTGGGGTCGGTCGAATCAAATTAACCTCTGCCCTAAATTGGTGGCTTTGTGCCAAAATTTGAAAGCATTCCCAACCACATGGTTCTCAGTTCAGCCCCACTGCTTGGCACCTTGAGCAAGTGTCTTCTACTATAGCCTTGGGCCGACCAAAGCCTTGTGAGTGGATTTGGTAGATGGAAACTGAAAGAAGCCTGTCGTATATATATATATATATATATATATATATATATGTGTGTGTGTGTGTGTATGACTACCTATGTTGGTGTATTTACATCCCTGTCACTTAGCAGTTTGGCAAAAGAGAATAATAGAATAAGTACTAGGCTTACAAAGAATAAGTCCTGGAGTTGATTTGTTCGACTAAAGGTGGTGCTTCAGCATGGCCACAGTCAGATGACTGAAACATGTAAAAGAATAAAAGGATATGTACGATGGAGTACCCAAAAGTCACCAGATACATTCTCTGTAGTTCAAAAATTAATGAACTGAACTTAGAGGAACATCACTGAACAATTGATGAACTTTTTGATATGACTGGTGTATGCTGAAGCTCCTGACAACAAATTTTGAGTGAGGAATTGCAAATGAAAGTTGCAGCAAAATTTGTGCCTCACCTGTTCATGGAAAATCAAAAACAGTCATGACTGAATGTGTGTCATGAACTGAAAGAACAGTTGGAAGTTGATCGTGACCTTTTTTCAAAGGTCATCACCAGTGATGAAAGCTGGTGCTATGGCTACAACCCAGAAATGAAGCAGCAATCAAGTCAGTGGAAGCATTCAATGTCACCACATTCCCAAAACGTACATCAAGTGAAGTTCAATGTCAAGACAATGCTGATTTGTTTCATCAGCACAAAAAGAATTGCTCACACAGTATTTGTTCCTCTTGGTCAAACTGTTAAGATTTTACTTGGCAGTTCTGAAGCTTTTCTGATACATGGTAAGACAAAAAAGTCCTGACATGGGGCAAAGTAGAGAGTAGTGGTTTCATCACAACAATGTGCCTGCACACACCACCTCGAGTGTGTGATAGTCTTTTACCAGAAAATGACATGACCCCGTTTAACCACCCTCCTTATTCCCTGAACTTGCACCCTGCAACTTTTTCTTGTTCCCGCTGAATTAAAAAGTCCTTAAAGAAAAACGTTTTGCAGATGTGGAAGAGGTGAAGAAAAAAACAATGTAGGCATTAAAAGAGATCTAGGCCTACTTCGAACAGTGGAAAATGCATCTGGATTGATGCATCACTTTAAATGGAGATTACTTTGAAGGTGATAAAAGTGTAAATATGTGAAACTAAGTGAATAAAATTATAGAGCAAAATTCCAATTTCTTTTGGGTAATCACTCATATGTATGTATGCATATACATATGAAATATGAGACTGGCTATTAAGATTTTGATTCTAATGATCTACATTTTCATTTGTTTGCAAACACAAATTCATATACACACAAACATACATACATACATATATATCAGAGTGTAAGTATCTTGAGAGAAAAGCTGAACATTAGAAGCATCAGTTGTGGCGTGCAAGAGAGACGATTGCGCTGGTATGGACATGTGGTGAGAATGGATGAGGATAGCTGCGTGAAAAAGTGCCACACCCTAACATTTGAGGGAATCCGTGGAAGAGGTAGGCCCAGGAAGACCTGGGCTGAGGTGGTGAGGCAAGACCTTCGTACATTGGGCCTCACCGAGGCGATGACTACTAACCGAGACCTTTGGAAATGTGCTGTGCGTGAGAAGACCCGGCAAGCCAAGTAAGATCGTTGCCAGTGCCCCTGGACAGGTTCTTG
>NC_068990.1:33060017-33060888 GCF_001194135.2 Octopus bimaculoides | reverse complement strand
TATATATATATATATATATATATATATATATATATAGATGTACACACACACATATATATAGATGCTTGACTCACTTGGTTGACCAGTTCTCTCACATGCATGTGTATATTCAGAGACAAGTGAAACAATATAAATTTAATGAAGAAGCATAATGAATTGATCATTAAGTAGAAATTTGTATCTAATTCAATAAGTTAATGATTATAATAATTAGAAGGACAGTCTAGAGGAAAACAATTAACTAGATGAAGTGGCAGAAACAAAATTTGGGGTTTATTGGTTACTGTCGCGTACTAGCCATCAATATATTAATTATTGCGCGCACACACACATTGTGTGTCTGTGTAATAAACCATGTGCTTGTGAAGGCACATGACTTAGTGGTTCAGGTGTTGCACTCATGATCGTGGGTTCAATTCCCAGACCAGGTGTTGTGTTGTGTTCTTGAGCAAAGCACTTCAGTTTACATTGCTCTGTGATCCTTTCAACATCTGACATGTGGCACCCACTGCACCTATACAGGTAATGTCAATCTAATGGAGGGAGTGAGCTTATGTTTGCACAAACATTTGACCACTATAAACAAATCATCTGTATGGTTGTTCTATAATAAATTACTGAACCCTCATACATCATCTAACGACAGGATAATCCATCACATCTATATATATCCTGTACTCATATATGTATGGATGTATGCATATATTTATATTTTATTTATATTATTATATGATCAAATGCCACTCATCCTTTTCCAAGTATACATATATATATATATATATATATATATATATACACAAAAGTCACCCGACAGTAAATCAAAATTCCATAAATACTTAATATTCAATTTTATTTATTCATTCCAATTATG
>NC_068990.1:33058625-33059748 GCF_001194135.2 Octopus bimaculoides | reverse complement strand
TATGTATTCGAGAAGTCTCATATAAAATAAATTTTTGTTTTAATCTTTGAATTAAATGGTTTTGATATACTGTCAGATGACTTTTGGCCAACCCTGTATATATATATATATATATATATACATATATATATATATATATATCTCCAAAAGCAGCAATAAAACACCCAGACAGATAAATGATAAAAAAACAGGCAAGAACAACAAAGAACAGGTCATTCGCAGCAATCTCTCCTCAGTCAAGAAACCAGAAAATCCCAGCAGTTTCAGCCAATATGTATGTCTGAATGTATGTATGTATGTATGTATGTATGTATCTATCTATCTATCTATCTATCTATCTATCTATCTATCTATCTATCTGTCTGTCTGTCTATATATCTATCTATCTATATATATATATTTTTTTCTGTACTGCCATATTAGCTTGGCGATAACTATTGATATCCAGTGCCGCTGCCGTTGTCTCCTTTAGAGAGAGTTAGAAATATTAATATTTCTATTTTTGAAAACCAGTGGATGTATTCCACTGAATTTAGGTAAATAATCCTTCAAACAGACGGTCAGAAGTGACACCTGCTTGGTTCGGCTGCTCTACATTGATAAGGGACCAATACCGTGAAACTAGTCTGTAGATGCCAGACCAGCAATGGGAAGCGGCTGACCTCCCCTGTTCAAAGGTTATAATGGACACAGGTTTGTGTGTCACATAGCTAGCTAGAGGCGATGGCCTCTTGGAGCTAATCAACAGCAGCATTCATCCTATTTTTCTGGACTGCCATGATGGGTTGGCGATAACTATTAATATATATCCATAACTATTAACATATATCCAGTAAACTGGATACAAAATGATATATATCTACCAATATAACTATAATTATAACTGGAAATACCCACACGGATTCTATACATGGATATTTACCTTTGGAATAGAACTATGCTCTACGTACTTCTTTGTGTTTTCTTCTCCACATCGCTCTCATTTCTTACTGCAAATCTACTCATACAGATTTAATAATCCTCAACTTCTACTATTACTGTTTCCGATGAAGGGATACATTGAATATCCCCTGAAACAGCTGTAAGACATTCTACATAAAATATAAATTTATTTGTGCCATTG
>NC_068990.1:33053645-33058615 GCF_001194135.2 Octopus bimaculoides | reverse complement strand
ATATATATATATATATAAAAGGATAAAAGGGTATTTTAAAAAATCCAGGCAGATATCAATAAAGCACTCAGTTTTCAAAGAGTTTGTTTAACTACATTCAACAATCAGCCACCAATAAATGTAAGTAGAATACACATCTAAGGTAAATCCTCATGTATGACAAGTAAATCCAAATATCATTTAGAAGAATTTCAAGAAATTCAGAGTATTTGACAAGAAAAAAATGCATACAGAGAAAATCACATCTTTATTGTGGAATTCCCCTAAAAAGCCAATAATTGTTTCTATTGTATTAACTAATATATACACACACTCACTATGAATGGTATATAACAGTGAACAAGCAGGCAGTTTGTTCTTTAAGAAGTTTAGAAATGGAAAATGTAAAGCAACGTTGGTAGGGAAAAGAAAATCAAAATATAAAACTGCAATTCATTGAAAGACTTGTTTTACTGTCCTGAGAGTTGATTTATTTCAAGGAATTTATTTCATAGAATTATTATAAAAGTAAAGAAGGGAGATTAAAAGAAGAATTGATAACCATTTCTTGTAAAAGTTCATTTATGCATATCACAGAAATTCCAAACTATATTCATGCAAAAGATGCTAAAGAAATTTATGTTTTCCCAATATTTTAACTTTAGATTTTTCATAATCATTATTACTTTATATTACAAGCAAGTCTTTCTTTTTTTTTTTTTCTTTTTTCTTTTACCATTGATTAAAATTTATGTCCACACACAACATCTTTAAAAACTGTTTTCCTGCAGCAACAGGCACATGCATAGCTGTGTGGTGAAGTTTGCTTCCCAACCATGTGGTTTAAAGTTCAGTCACACTGTTATCCACCTTGGAAAAGTGTCTTCTGCTTTAGCTTCAGGTCAGCCAAAACTTTGCAAGTGGGTTTGGTAAGTGGAAACTGAAAGAAAGTTGAATCTATTGTAAAATTCATGTTGAGTGAAGCTTTATGTTTTGCCTGACAGTTTATTCAGTCAGTATGTATGTATGTATGTGCATGTACATACCTGCAACTGCTGATTAGTGGAGGAGATTAGCCCTTTTAATGCTTAAATCAGTTATATCCACTCAAAATTTCATTTATCGTTTACTGCAGTAAGCATTTTTACATAACAATCTATCTTTTGTTGGGGAACTTTATGTTTGAAATTATTTTCAGCTGAGATATCTCAAGTTTGTTGAGGCAACTCGTCTTTCAGAAAATGCTAAGTTTATATTTTAGTAGATATTTGATATTAGTGGAATAAATATGAAATTTAGTTTCACAATAAAAGGCTTGAAATATCACTAACATCTGACATACAGTTAAAACAATTTGTTTTAATTGACTGGGGACTGTTACTCGTTTAGTAGTAGTAGGAGGAGGAGAAGGAGGAGGAGGAGTGGCGGTGGTAGTGGTGGCAGTGGTGGTGGTAATGGTGGTGATGGTAACTGGTTATAGCAGTATTGACAATGATGGTAGCAGTGATACTGACGATGGCTATCATCAAGATTTAACGTCTATTTTCCATGCTGGCATGGGTTGGGTGGCTCGACAGGAAGTGGCAAGATCAGCGGGATACACTAGGTTCCACAGTCTGTTATAGCTTGGTTTCTACAACTGGATATGCTTCCCAATGCCAACCACTTTATAGAGTGTACTAGGTGCTTTTTATGTGGTACCACCACCACCACCAGTGCTTTTTAAGTAGCACCAGCACCCACATCAATACTTTTTACATGGCACCTTGGTTTTGAGATCTTGATTTTAATGTGGTGGGTAGGTCTTCTTGAGCATAGCAATGCACCACATATCTCTGTCCTCTGTCTACAAATCAATATGTATACCCAGGGTCTGCGGAACTAACTAAACCAGTCATAGGTGAACTGCAGCAGCCCATGGGGCCTTTTGAATGGCGCACCTAACAAAAAAATACCCTGACATTTTTAGTGGTACACTCCAGCTGGGGCTGAGCTATGGCCCTTTTGGCCCACTTCATTGAAATTGTTGCCCATACCTGAACTAAACCATAACCTCTGCATGGTTATGTGCTTACAAAATTCAGTTTGCTACTTCTACTTGGGCTGATCAAGGGCTTGCAACTAAAATTTTGTAAATGGAAACTGTGTGGAAGCCTGTCGGCAGAAACATTCCCATCTGTGGATGGTAAACTTAACTCTACAATTTGGTCCACATTGCTGGAATGAGCCATACCATCTCACTGAGTTTTTTTTCCAGCACCCATCATAAAGGCAATCAAAAATACATGACGTTGCCGTTTTTATTAGTGGTGGCCATGGTTGGGCGGGGGTGGTAATAATGGTTCCATCATAGTGGTGCTGGTAGTGATGGTTGTAATGAGAGCTCTAGCAGCACTTTTAGTTATGGTTTTAATAATGGTTGTTGTAGTGGTTGTGATGGAGGTATGAAGAGCAATGGCAGTAGTAGCAGCAGCAGCAGCAGTAGTAATAGTAGTAGTAGTAGTAGTAGTAGTAGTAGTAAATTTGTTCATAATGTCACAAGATTGTTGAAGGTGGTAGTATGGGCAGTAGTAGTGGTAGTAAAGGTGATGATGGTGGTCATTGTGGCGATGGTAGTAGTAGTAGTAGTAGTCACAATGACAAAATATTGCTAAAAGAGGTAATGGTAGTATTAGAAGTGGTGGTACTGGTTATGGTAGTGGTCATTGTGGTGGTAGTGGTGGTGGTGGTGGTGATGGTGGTAGTAATAGTAGTAGTAGTAGATTTATTCATGACAAGATATTGTTAAAGGAGGTAGTGGAGTTGGTGGTGATAGTAGCAGTAGTAGTACAGTGGTGGTGATGGTGGTGGTGGTAGTAGTAGTAGTGTGTAAAACATTCTGAGTATTTATTGCAGTTCTTTACAGAGGATGCTTGATATGAATTCATCAAAGGGAAACGGTGAGATGGTGGAAGGAGAAGGGTGAAAGGGAGAGAATGAAGAAATAAACAAATTTTAACAACAACAACAACACACAATAACAACAACAACACACAATAGCAACAACAACAACAGCAAGCAAGATAAAGATCATCTTCCGCTATAATCTCTAGCATGCTACTTGATTTACAAGTAACAACATCCCCGCTTAATATAATTTATCACAAATCTCAGATCATTAATAATTCATATTGTAACAATCCAGCTGAAATCCCAACACACCAATTCTTTTCTAAGTTAAGGAATTTTACTTAATTTTTCTTCTTTTTTACCAAATCTGCTTGCCATGCTATGATTTCATCTAACCTTATCCTGGTAAAAATGTCTGGAGGTGTAAAATGAAAAATTATTGAAGCAACGTTGATTTTTTTTTTTTTTTTTTTTTACAGCTTTCCATATCTGCCCATAATATCAATCATTCTACGGGTTTAATTAGGCAGCTAGAAATAGCACCCTTATCTCCCTCAAACTACATCTCCACCATCGTAACAGGAAAAGAATACATTGGAGAATGTACTCCTAGATACACTGTGCTTGAAAATTGCATAACAGGTTGGTCAAAACTGAAGTGCTTTTTGAATATGTTTTTTCTTTTTTTTTTTTACAAATTTTAAATTCCTCAGTTGTCATTATCATCACCATCACCACCACCGCCTCTGTCATCATTATCAACTTCCAGCTGATTCTTAGAGGCCTAAGGCACATGTGTATTAGATGGAGAGAAACTTCTCAAGAAGGTGAGTGGTTGATGTCAGCACAATTTTTTGAACTTCATAGATTGTTGGTTTCCCTGGGATCTGGTCAAAAAATTTGTCAGTACCTTTCTTGGTCACTCCCCAGGGCACACAAAAGAACAGGGGTGGTTTGGGTTTTTAATTGCCACATCCTATGTTGTTATATTATGGCAGGTGGGCTCTGCATTCTGTGGATGCTGATATGCAAACACATGCCATTTTTCCTTAATGGTAAGCAGGTGTGATCTCTGTTGCTGCAGGTGTAATCTCATTTTCTGTTGCTGCAGTTCTAGATAAAGAAAAGACCAAGATCAGAAGCTTGCCAACAGAAATAGTATCAACCATTCAACACCTCTAACAGTTAAATATATATCATGGAAGTTCTTTGCTAGTAGTATATAAATATCTAATGTTTGGTAAGAGCAATGATATTCCCAAGGAAACTCGAGACATTGGCAAGGACAAACTCGTTGGTCTGTTTCAGAGGACTTTCAAGTAATGGACTACTTTGAATAACTTCCAGTAATTCCTGACCCAGCAGCACTACAAAAGGGAACTATCATTTCAAAATAACTTCTAAAAGCACAGAAATGCTGTGATGTGGAACTACTTGAGATGCATGCAAAGTGTCAAACCCATACTGTTACTGACAATGTCATTACATATTGTCAACATTTACTTACTGCCTTTTATATTGTCAAATTTTTAAGCATTATAAAGTCAGCATCTCATGTTTAACATGGTCAACATTGATTGGGTTGACTTGTGGATTAACTTCTCTCTCTCTCTTTCTATCTCACTCTTCCCCTCTCAACCTCTCTTTCTTTCTCTCTCACTCCCTCTCTCTTTTACTGTCATTCTCTCTCTCTCCCTCTCTCTCTTACTGCCATTCTCTCTCTCTTACTGCCATTCTCTCTCTCTCAACTTATCTTTCACATTCTCACTCTACCTCTTTCCCTCTCTGTCATTTTTCTCTAACATTCTCTCCAGTCAAACTTCATCCATATCTAGATAGCACATATCTGCATCTGTTCCTATCAAATAAACATTTATTTACATGCTATTTAAGTTAGCTGACAATAAAGATTGTGCTTAATCCTGTCAATATTTTCAAGCCGCTCTTCTTATCAAATCTGTATCTGCAGCTAGTTTGCATCTAGTCAGCGTATATCATTACTCCAATATTATTCTAATACACTGGTTATAGCTTCTGGTCCTGATACAAAATAATATAACACCTATTTACAAAACCATAGATGCTAAGAAAAACCATTCAGT
>NC_068990.1:33048742-33050774 GCF_001194135.2 Octopus bimaculoides | reverse complement strand
TATATATATATATATATATATATATGTATATATGTATGTATGTGTGTGTGTGTGTATATATATATATGTGTGTGTGTGTGTGTATATATTCATATATTTGCAGTAGAAAATATATAAAGACAACTTAATATTTTTCTATGCATTGATTTAAAGTGAAGGTGTAAGAGATTGGAGGAATGGTTCTGCATAAATGGTATTGCAGTGGAGAAAGTGATGTGAGTCGGGGGCGAGGGGGGAGGTTAAAAGCAGATGGTATTGGTAGAGAGGGGATGATGAATGGCATTACTGCATTTTCCAGCATACAAGTTGAATGTTTCTGACCAAAATTTACAACCAAACTAAGTAAGGTGAACTTAGGCAACAAGATGACGTTGCCGGACCAAAAGTTCCATGGATAATGCAGCAGGATTTAGAAAGAGTGTAACAATGTTTGAATGTCTACACATGGCTTAGTAGGTAGGGCATTCAGCTTATGATTGCAAGATTATGAGTTTGATTCCTGGCGACGAGTTGTGACCTTGAGCAAGACACTTTATTTCACACTGCTCCAGTCCACTCAGCTGGCAAAAATGAGTTGCACCTATATTTCAAAAGGCTGACTTTGTCACATTGTGTATCATGCTGAATCTCCCTGTGAACTATGTTGAGCGTATGCATGTCTGTAGAATGCTCAGTCACTCACACATTAATTTCATGTGCAAACCATTCTGTTGATCAAATCAACTGGAACCCTTGTTGTCGTAACCAATGGAGTGCCAGCTACTATATGTCTACAATGTATCTTACATTGACTTACATACCAGAAAATATTGAAGCAATATCACTTTCAAGTTTTGACACAAAGCAAGCAATTTTGGAGGAAAGATATGTCAATTAAATCAAGCCCAGTTTTCTACTGGTACTTATTTTATCGACCCCAAAAGGATGGAAAGCAAAGTTGACCTTGGTAGAATTTGAACTCAGAATGGGAAAATGGACAAAATGCCACTAGGCATTTTGCCAGGCAGGCTAACTAATCAGCAGCTCACCACCTTAATTATGACAGTAATATTGGTTTCAAATTTTGGTATCAGGCCAGCACATTTGGGGAGGAGTTATGTCAATCACATCGCCCCCAGTGTTCAACTGGTATTTATTTCATTGGCCCAAGGCCAGCACATTCGGTGGGGGGGGGGTACGTCAATCACACAGACCCCCAGTGTTCAACTGGTATTTATTTTGTTGGCCCCAAGACCAGCACATTTGGGGAGGAGTTATGTCAATTACACCGACCCCAGTTTTCAACTGGTACTTATTTTATTGGTATTATCTATATATATAAAACTGAGAATGTGTGTCACTGTAAGAAGTCTGATATATGTGTATATTTGTTTTGTGTGTGTCTGTGTCTATGTTTGTACCCCCTTGTATCGCTTGGCAACCAATGTTGCTGTGTTTACATCCCTGCAACTTAGCCTTTTGGCAAAACACATCGATAGAATGAGTGCTAGGCTTACAAAGAATAAATCCTGGAGTTGATTTCATCAACTAAAGGCAGTGCTCCAGCATGGCTGCAGTTACATGACCAAAACACGTAAAACAATAAAAAAAACTATGCCATTTTAATCCCTAGCAACACCGGATATCTCTGCTAGTTGTATATATAATTTACTCCTATATTTGTGTATTTTTATAAAAGAAAAATATGTAATAATTGAAGTAGAAAAAAGATCAGCTTCATACATGAACTTCTGACAATAATAAATGAGTTGTATGTGTTATTTTACTTATTAATTCAGTAACGGCAATTATATAACATACATACAACTGCTTACAATAATAGAGATTACTGTATAATTTCTTCTATGTTCATAATTTTTGATTTACAATACTGAAAAAAATATGCCACCAAAGTAAAAATGTAATCTCTCCAGAAACTGGTATAACTAGTATGCGAGGAATGCAGACGGTGTCACTTTTACTACAACCAGTAAGAATATATATATATATACACATACATATATATATATATTATATATATATATATATATAT
>NC_068990.1:33035547-33048646 GCF_001194135.2 Octopus bimaculoides | reverse complement strand
ATATAGATATATATATATATATAAACACACACACACATACACACATGATGAACTTATTTCAGTTTTCGCAATCCAAATCCATTCACAAGGCTTTGGCCAACCCAGAACTATAGCAGAAGACATTTGTCCAAGGTGCAATGGGACTGAACCCAGATACCATGTGGTTGGGAAGCAAACTTCTTACCACACAGCCATGCCTCCGACATGCATTAAATGGTGCACTACACATCAAATGATGTATTATATATATGAAACAGTGCATTGCATGTCAAATGGTGCACCACACATTAAAAAATGGTGCATCACTTATAAATCGTGTACTACACACATCAGATTGCACATCGCATAACAAATGGCACATTCCTTATCAAATGACCCACAACAGCTCAGTGTAGTGGGTCATCTAAGGGGTGGCTGTTCTCATCACAGACACAAGGCTCGGCTGCTACAACCTTTCGGTTTATTATACGCCTGACCAAATATGATATTGAGAGAGACGCAGAGAGAGATCAGGGAGAATGATTTTGACAGACAGCAGTGTACACATGTGAGAGAGAGGGGATGATAAAGAAATAGAACTAAGCGTGTGTGTGTTCTGAGTAATAACAACTATCATAGCCACCATCATTGTAGGAGATGAAGGAAAAATAAGACAGGGGAGATACTTCACTCTTCAGTCAATGCTGTATTGTTTAGACATGATCTATTGTTGCATGTCATTGTTTCACTTTGTCCCATCATTATCACAACTTCTAACACTACCACCACCACCACCACCGATACCAGTACTACAACCGTTCCCTCTGTCACAAGAACTACCACCACCACCACTACTGCCAATACCAACTCCAGCACCAGTACAACAACCACAACCATCGCAAGAACCACCATCATCACCATCACCACAACTACAACTACCATTATAACAACACCACCACCACCATCTAGAACAACCATCATTACAGCCACCACTACAACCACCACCACCACCATTTTTCACCATAATTCATCAAGCAAGTAATTAAGACACAAATGCCAGTGTAGTTAATAAAGATATTTCCACCACCACCACCATTACAGCCACCACCAAAAGAGTCTCTGACACTTTAAGAATAGTACAATCTAAGAACTAATTATATGCAATGTCTATAATTTCAAAAATCTTAAAATAAATGGCATCTTAGTAAACCAATATTTTATTTAGTAAGATTTTTTTTTTATTCTTGAAATTCTTTAACAACCCCACCACGACGACCACCACCACCAACAACAACAACAACAATACACTGCCATTATCACCACTGCTACTCTTACAACAAACACCACTATTATCATCATCATCATCATCATCATCATTAACATTCTCATCATCAGTATCACTGTTGCCATTATTGGCGTCATATCTCAGCCGTCTGCAGAGAATTTAAGGGAAAGAAATCTCCTAAAGTCCTACTTGGAAACTTTGGAAATCAATGTGAAGAGTGTATAGAGGATTCCCCAGAATTTTGGTTTATACAGTGACACCAAATATTCTGGATTCCTTACTACTACTACTACCACCACCACCACCACCACTTCTATTGAGGATGATGATCGTTTTCTAATATAGACACCAGGCCTGAAATTCTGGGGGAGTGTGGGGGGCTATATCAACCTCAGTACTCAACTGGTACTTATTCCATTGACCCCAAAAGGCTGAAAGGCAAAGTCAACCTCAACGAAATTTGAACTCAGCACAAAAAGACATGAAATCTACTAAGCATTTCCTCCGGCATTCTAATGATTCTGCCAGTTTGCCACTTCGATAATGGATTCAAACTTTGGCACGAGGCCAGCAATTTCGGGCGAAAGAATTTATTTCAAATTATCAATGCCTCTTGGTAATGCTACCAGGCCAGAGATTTCTTGAAATAATCCATGGACCCTGGCCAGAAATTCCTCCAGATTATACCAGCCAACAGATTTTCATGAACACCAAGAATTTCTCCAAGAACATCATCACTTTTGCCCACTACAAAACTTCTGTAGAATGCCAACAACAATAATGATAATAATAATGGTTTCTAGTTTAGGTACAAAACCAGCAATTTTGAGGAAAGAGGATTTGTTGATAGTATCAATCCTAGTATTTGGCGGGTACTTTATTTTATCAATCCTAAAAGCATAAAAGCAAGGCTGGTCCCAGCAGGATTCTCAGTCAGAATATAAATGACTCAGCACAATTGCTGCAACACAGTTTTACTGCAATCTAACAACTCTGTCAGCCAATAATAATAATAATAACACTTTTATTATTATCATTATTATTATTATTATTATTATTATTATTATCATCATCATTGCTGGTGTTGTTGGTCAAATAAGTCAGACAGCTGCATTAACATGCACGTGTCTGTGCATTCTAAAAGTACTTTGGTTGGGAATTATATTGCACATTTATGCACAAACTGCATTTGTGTGGTGTACGTAGTTGTGTATATGTGTGTGTATGTCTGTAGGTATGTTGTGAGAGGATAAGGTGGGTGTAGATAAGATACTGTGTAGAATATATTGTGAACATTATACTGTAGCTGGTAGAATTGGTAGAGCTTCAATATTTCTTATGCTCTAAGTTCAAATCCTATTGAAATCAATCTTGCCTTTTATCTCTCCAAGGATCAATAAAAACAAAGTACTGCAATTGATGTAATTGACTAATCTCCTCCCTTCGAAAACTGCTGGCCTTTTGCCTGAATCAGAAATCAGTATTATTAAATGGATGTGAAGTGGGAGCATCATTAGAAAGACAGATAAAATGCTTTGCTGGCCTTGTGGCTAACTTAGAAACAGTTATGAAAGGTAGCAAGCTGGCAGAATTATCAGAACATTGGACAAAATGCTATGCAACATTTTAAAGTCAAATCCTGCTGAAGTCATCTTTGTCTTTTATTTTTTGCAGTGAATTAAATAAAGTTCAAGTCAAAGGTACTTGGTTTTGTTCAAGTCAAGAGTACTGGGTTTTGTCATAATTCATTCTATTAAAATTATCAGTTATAAGAACACACTTACAGTTACTTCATTGTTGTTGTTGTTGTTGTTTTTGTTGTTACATCTATATATCTATGGGATCATCATCTCTTTTTTCATGTCTATTTTTACATACATGGGTCAGATGAGTCATGTCCAATACAGTATCATATCACTTTTGTTCCTTTGTCATCTTTTTATGAACTTCAGCATCCTGAGAGCAACTTTAACTATATCTTCCCAAATTTTCTTTGGTATCCTTCTAACGAAGTTTCCTTCCATTTGCATCCCTTGATGCTTCTTTAGCCATCTGTTATAATCCATACATATTATTTGTCTGTACAGACAGTCTTCATTCTTGTACTCTACAAGGAATTTTTACTTAAACTTAGTGACTCATTCGGCTCATTTGTACTTCATCATTTAAACAAACTTGACACATACAATAGATCATGTTCTTTCCAACCTAAGCTCATCTTCTACATTTCTTTCCCAACCTAAGCTCATTTCTTTCCAACCTAAGCTCATCTTTTACATTTCTTTCCAACCTAAGCTCATCTTCTACATTTCTTTCCCAACCTAAGCTCATTTCTTTCCAACCTAAGCTCATCTTCTACATTCAGAGCCCACATCTCACTACTATGCAGCACTGCAGTTCATACACAAGCATTCAAGGGCTGGTCCCTTTATTGGGTATACAAAGGTAGTTCCTTTTCCTCCCACACATTTTCCACATTCATCAGCCCCTCATAGCAACATTTCTAAGCCTTTTTACCTTCTCATGAGCAGTGAGATATTATTATTTTGTACATGCTTCTCCCTCTAAATACCTTGATTTATCATGATATGGCTTTAAAAAACCAGAATACCTTAAATCTCTGGTGGCAAACCTCCTGCTCTCTACTTCTTTCCATATTTTGTTAAGCTTGTCACCTGGATTTAGATATCTATGAATAAGGATTATGTGTAGGTTTGGTAATCCACTAGTAGTATTTGTTGTTGTTGTTGTTGTTAGTTTCATTTTCCTCTGTCTTTGTGTCTTTGTTTTCTCCAGAAATCATCACAACCACTACCACTGCTACTACCACCACAAGTATTATTATTATTATTATTATTATTATTATTATTATTATTATTATTATTATTATTATTATTATTATTATTATCATTATTATTATCATTATTGTTGTTGTTGTTAAGTGGCTTATATTTCCTTTGAAATTCACTGAACCTCTTGCCATTGTCTATATATGCTTGACCAAATTCCTTGGCATTGATCAGTCTGTGTGTGTGTGTGTGTGTGTGTCTGTTTCCTATCTGCCAACAACACTTCCCTTTGGAACTATTCTCTTCTAATAATTAGAACTTCTAAGATTAAACAGACAAAACTAATTATTTTTTACATTATTATTTTTCTCCAACAGACATGTCCGCAATTCTTTAAACAAAACATTTTTTTATTATTTTGTTTTATTTGTTATATTTGTTATATTTTGTGTCTGTTGTGATATCTTTTATCTATTGTATTTGTTTGTTATGTCTGTTCTCAAGCTTCATCCTCCACGACTGTCTCTCTTGTTCTATCCCTCTCACTAACTCTCTCTCTTTCTCTCTCTCTCACACTTTCTGTGTATGTATATATTTTTTTTTCCTTACACCTCTGTATTTTTCTTTATTCAACAATTCACCCCATCTCTCTCTCCACACACGCATACACACATTTATTCCTTACACCCACTCTCTCTAACCTATTTCCCCTCCCCTCTATTTCTATCTGTCTATTCCTTCTCTCTACATTATATCATAATATCAGTAAATTCATTGCTGTTCACCCACACACGAACAAACAATATCACATACACACTCAACTTCCTTCTGTGAAATAAACACACACACACACACACACACACACACACATTCACAGGGCAACAGTAAGTAGCTCCCATGATCCATATACCATTGCTCCTTAATCTAAGATACTTCTCTCTCATCAATTAAATCTATCAAGCTTTCTTACTTACCCAATATTCCCAAACAGATGCAGGTTTCAATCCTCGGCCAAATATATGTTTGCGTATGTGTGCATGCATAATAAATGCATAAATGTGTATCTATGCATGCATGTGAAACATGTAGGTGTCGCTGCATGATTCAGAAGCTTGCTTCACATTCATGCAGTCTTGGGTGCCATGCCACTTTGTGGATCCTTGCAAAAGAGGTCTTCTATTATAGCCCAAAGCTGATCAATGCCTTACAAGTGGGTATAGTAGATGGAAACTGAAAAGGATCCATAAAGTGTCTATATGTATCATCATCATCATCATCATCTTCATCATCGTTTAACGTCTGCTTTCCATGTTAGCATGGGTTGGACGATTTGACTGAGGACTGGTGAACCAAGTGGCTACACCAGGCTCCAATCTGATTTGGCAGAGTTTCTCCAGCTGGATGTCCTTCCTAACACCAACCACTCCAAGAGTGTAGTGGGTGTTTTTACGTGCCACTGGCACGAAGGCCAGTCAGGCGGTACTGGCAATAGCCACACTTGAAATGGTGTATTTTACGTGCCACCTACACAGGAGCCAGTTCAGCGGCACTGGCAACAATCTCGCTCAAATGTCTTTACACGTGCCACCTGCACAAGTGCCAGGAACGCGATGTTGGTAACGATCAAGCTCAAATGGTGCTATTTATGTGCCACCAGCATGGAAGCCAGACAGCTGCTCTGGCAACGATCACACTCAGACGGTGCTCTTAGTGCTCCACTGGTACAGGTGCCATCACGATTTCGCTCTCGCTTGCCCCAACAGGTCTTTGCAAGCCGAGTTTAGTATTCAATGAAAGAGACGTTGACATGAGTGCCAGTTGTCAAATTTAGTTCGATTTCAATTTCACTTGCCTTCTTACCAATAAAGAAAGTGCCAGTTTCCAACCTAGATCCAAGGCTTCTTCATTGGAATTTCAACATCAACAGGGTATTTTTGTATGTATGTATGTATATATGTATGTATGTATGTATGTATGTATGCATGTATGTATGTATATGTGAAGATTTGTATGTTTTGTTTTATGTATGTATTCTCACACCTATAGGTGCATGTCTATACATTTTTGTATATACTTAGATGATAAACTTCTGGAAAGTTTTACAAACTTCTATAGTTCCAGTGATGACTTGGATCTGTAATCTTTGAATCAGCTTTCTCCTTTCTAGTTTTGAGAAGCCTAATTTCTCAAGATTAGTATTTAGGCAGTGTGCTACATACCCCAGTGCCGTGTGTGTGTGTGTGTGTGTGTGTGTGTGTGTGTGTGTGTATGTAGCCATCATGTAATGGTGGTAAACAAGCATCATTGTCATACAAGCGAGGTTGTTTATTTCCTGTTCCCTTCAATACTACAGATCCACACAGGGAAGAGACATCTGTGGATAACATTGACACAAAACCCACATCGTGACAAGAAATGGCAAGAAGGACAACTTTTTCCAACTGGCTACTTCACTATGACCAATTCCAGAAAATGAGTTTGAAATAAACAAGTATTTGCATTAATGGTTGTCCCCAAGCAGAACTACAGTTTATGGCTGAAACTCATAAGAGAATAAAAGAGCATATATATATACTTGAGTTATGATTAAAATATGTATGTATATTCTTTTATTCTTTTACTTGTTTCAGTCATTTGACTGCAGCCATGCTGGAGCACCGCCTTTAGTTGAACAAATCGACCCCAGGACTTATTCTTTGTAAGCCTAGTACTTATTCTATCGGTCTCCTTTGCTGAAGCACTAAGTTATGGGGATGTAAACACACCAACATCGGTTGTCAAGCGATGGTGGGGGGACAAACACTGACACACAAATACATACATACATATAGACATATATATATATGACAGGTTTCTTTCAGTTTCCGTCTACCAAATCCACTCACACGGCTTTGATTAGCCTGAGGCTATAATAGAAGACACTTGCTCAAGGTGCCATGCCGTGGGACTAAACCCAAAACCATGTGGTTGGGAAGCAAGCTTCTTGCCACACAGCCACTTCTGCGCCTATATATATATGTTGCAGTGTAGTGTTAGTGTGTGTATGTACCAGTTTGTTTGCATGTGCTTGGACATTTTACTTTGTTTTTTGTAACCATTTAATCAAATAAAGAAAGTTTACCCCCGTAACTGTAGTAGTGGTGGGCAGAGTAGCCCTTAATCCTGACCTTAATGTTACCAATGGACCAAATGATAATGTTAAATCAGGCAACAAATGAAGTCCACCAAGCATCAACAGGAAGGGTCCCTTGATGATAAACTCTCAAAAACAAGGCTTTGGCCCAAATGAGGCTCTGGCAGAAGACATTTTTCCCCCAGGGGGTACACTTTAGGACCAAGCTTGAAACCATATGCTTATGAAACAAACTACTTAGCCTCACAGCCACAAGTATTTTTATTGGCCTGTGTGTTTGGTTGTGATTGTCTGTGTGTATGGTTGTATAGATATCTCTGCGTATGTGTGTGTGTGTGTGTATGTGTCTCTGTGTGTCGATATCTGTGTGTTGTGTGTATCTGTGTATAACGTTGCAGACTTTTGTTTGTGTTGTGTATAGGTTCATAGCCATGAGTTGCCATCTATGTGTGTATTTCTGTTTCTTGATGGATGTGTGTTTGTATTTTAGCATAGTTTGTAACAAAGTGTCCATATATATAATGTGTTCGCATGTGTGTGTATGTGTGTATATGCATGTAAATTTGTCAGTAAGTATGGTTATTTTCGCTCTCTTCCCTCTCTATTATCTCTCTCTCTCTCTCACTCTCTCTCTTTCTTATCTCTCCCTCTCTCTCTCTCTCTTTTTCTCCTTTGTTAATATATCTTTAATGAACCAGAAATGAAATTTTCTATGAATTCCAAACCTCAATGCCTCAAAGATATAAAATAATATTCCATTCCCCCATCACCAACACCCAGCTCCCTCCACAAAGGAAAAGAATGTCAATTAACATTGTAATCATCTTTAATATTAATTAATTATTTAAAGAATAGACACAGTTTGCGATATATTGTGAACCAACTTTTAAAAAGAACTGCAACATCAATACAGTCCACTTTTGTCTTACAAACTTTGGCTAAAAATGCCAGACAAAACACTGCAATGCTATGTCTTTTAGTTGCAGCTCAACCTAGCACCATTTAATAATACCATTATATTTTTTGTTGTTTTTCTTCTGTTGCTATGGTTACTGATGTCTTGTCATTTATTTTTTTCTATTTTGCACATTTGATTGAGTGGAACGATAGAAAGTTCCTAAAGGTTAATGGTAATAATAAAAGTTCCTTACAATGGCACATGGCTACAAATGTTTGAGTGGTTGAGGGTTGCTGATTTAATCAACTGCATTACTTGGCTGACACTTATTTTTGGTGACCCAGAAGGGGTGAAAAGAAAAGTTGTCCCTGAGGAAAATGTGAACACATCAAAACTCAGGATCACCCACTTCCATCCCCGTCTAAAAAGAATGGTAATAATAAAAATCAATTTTTTCAGCCACCTTATGAATAGCTGTTCCTTTATGAACAAACTGCTCCTTTATGATAATGCTGGTCGGATGGGTTTGCCATACAGTATGTCATTACCAATTTTGGTATTTTGTAATCATAGGCACAGGTGTGGCTGTGTGGTAAAAAGTTGGCTTCCTACCCACGTGGCTCTGAGTTCAGTCCCATTGCATAGCACTTTGGGCAAGTGTCTTCTGCAATTTCTTTTAATTGATCAAAGCCTTGTGAGTGGATTTCATAGATGGAAACTGAAAGAATCCCATCATATATGTGTGTGTGTTTGTCCCACACCACTACTTGACAACTGGTGTTGATTTATTTACATACCCATGACCTAGCAATTCAGCAAAAGAGCCTGATAGAATAAGTAGCAGGCTTAAAAAACTAAATACTAGTATTGGTTTCTTCACCTAAACCCTTCAAGATAGTACCCCAGCATGGCCGCACACAATCTTATGACTGAAACAAGTAAAAGATAAAAGATATCTGCGAAGTAGATCATCTTAAAAATCTGATTGCAGGTTAGGGTGATCTCTTTCTTATGTTTTCTTAGATCTTCCATCACTATGAGTGAGGGAAGTCATGCTGGCTCATAAGGGCCAGTTTCCCAGTTTCATGGCATATAAATTCCCCACCTGGATAGGACGCCAGGCCATCACAGGATTACTCATTTCTGCCAGCTGAGTGGACCGAAGCAATGTGAAATGAAGTGTTTTGCTCAAGAATACGTGTTGCCCAGTCCAGGAATCGAAACCACAATCTTACAATCATGTGTCTAACACCCTAAACCACTAAGCCACGTGATTCCACCTTATTCATTTGTAGGTCACAGTATATTTTCTCTGAGTACTCATCATCACTCTATAGTGTGTGACCCCTTCAGTGTAATCCTCTCTATCACAGACATCATCTGACATATATGTTTGTCTGTTTTTTTTTTACCAGCTCACTTGTGCCCTTTTTTCCTCATCAAGTGGAAATAAATCTCATAGAGTAGACTATCCAATTCTGGCACTTTGCACCCTACACAACAGTTCAGCACATTCACTGCTTCATCAGTTGAAATTAGCTTCTCAAAACACTCAGTTCCATGTGCAGTAATCATGACAAACCATCAATGTAGGCCTCAAAGCCTCCTGTCTCAAGTCCACTTCTACTAGAGAAGGTTTACTAGGCTTTTGCACCCCACTTTCCTATCACCTATTCTGACATAATCTTTACATGTGTTGAAGATCCTATTCCAGTCACCCATTAACACTAGTGAACAGGATGATCCCTAGACATATAAAGAAATCGAACCATCAAGTTCCTGTCAGAGTGTTGACAGCCACTAGCTGTAAACTCATAGTTGCACAGAATTAAGCAAGGGATTACATTTCAGAAATCCTGCTCATTAATGACTATTGAATCTAAATTTAATTTCCTGAGATCATTGAGCAGATGTCCTTGCTTCTATGTTGCCCCTGTGTCATCACCATTTATACAACCTCATCTTAGTATTGCCATTTCAGGAGGAGGAAAAGAAACCAGAAAAGAGGAGTTGGTCACTTACTTGAGTCTTGGGTTATCCTTTTTCAGGGCCTTTTTATTAACCTTCAAGGATCCTTCAGTCTAGTAAGTTTCTAAATTCTCTCACATCATGTGGGAAATGCATTCTCAAAGCACAAACATTGTTGGAGTAGTTCTTACCAGAAACTTTCCTTATGAAAATCCTGACTCATTGCTAAAATTTTGTCTTTGTTACAGCTCACAAACTCCATCAAATCCTTGTTCTACTCTCAGAGAACTGTGTAGATGAGATGTTCATCCATTAGTGGCTGACATAATTGTTCCATCTCTTGTGGTTGGCATGGTTCTTGTTGTCTTGACTGTTTTGCTTTTACTTTTTTTTACTACTGATCTCAACATCTCTCGTACTGCTGCAGGAGGTATTGTTGAAGATGTTGTTGCTGTGACCAATGTGGTTGCTGCTGTGACTATTGGCCTCTTGCGTGGGTGAAATGATTGAGTACACTGTATTCTGAGTTAATCAGCTTGATGCTCCTAAATTTTTAGTATTTTGGAGTTAAATTAGTGTATTCACCAGCTTGCCTCTTTTCCTTTCTAAGATTCATTTGATTATTTTCTACTCTAGGCCCAAGGCCCAAAATTTTGGGGGAGGGAGTCAGTCAATTAAATTGACCCCAGTATGCAACTGGTACTTAATTTATCGACCCCCACAAAAGGATGAAAGACAAAGTCGACCTCGGTGAAATTTGAACTCAGAACATAAAGACAGACAAAATACTGCTAAGCATTTCGCCTGGCATGCTAACATTTCTGTCAATTGATTATTATCCATTTAGGTGCTTTTGTGTTGTTTGTGACCACTTCTATACCCAAGGACTCAACAGGGTTTGCATTTGATTTCTCTAGGCTTGCATTTGATATCTCGACATTTGTTAATGTTGCTGTTGTTGGTGGAAGTGGTAGAAGTAGTTGTTCTCAGGCCCTTCTGAGAGTAAAAAAATATTTTGTTGCTCTTGTAAATGTTGCTGCAGTGGCTTATACTAATACTCTCTTTGAGATTGCCACAGATTTGATATTAGGACAAGTGGTGCAGAGTGACAAATTACATGTCTCACAAAGTCACATATTTATAGAGGAGTGGCTTCAATGGTTAAATCAAGTCTGGTACAAGATTGATTCTTATTTCATCAACCTCAAAATGGCAAAAAGGGAAGTTGATCTTAGCAATGTTTAATCTATGTTTCCATGAGGTCAGTAATGTTATCCGTAAAGGCACACTGGAGTGATAAGACTAGGTGTCTTTGGAGTTTCATTCTCACTAAGCAGCTTTTTATACCTTTCAGTAACAACTGCAGAATAGTCACAAAGAGACATGGAGAAATAATACAATCTGTCAATGTGATGTGAACTGTATGACCAAAAATACACAATGTCATGTTAGAAAATTTCTCACATATCCTATATATATACAAGTTCTTGGAACATGTAACTGATCTATTTATATTTGGCAAGTGAAACCAAGCAACCTTAAGGCTTTTTCTTCCCCTTACTGAATAGTGAACCAAATTATCTACACAATGAATCGAATGGCAGTTAGCAAGGCATATTATGTCTATAAGTCGTTTACAAATGAACAAGTAATCACGTCAAGTTAGTTCCATTTCATCTCACAAATTACATTCCTCCATTAAACAAATATGAGATATTTCTATTTGATTTATGATTTAAACCCTCAAATGTTCATCACAAAACTAAATAAACAACAGTATTCTCATATATGAACAAAAAATTATTAGTTTGCTGCGTGGAGTATAATATAATTATTATCATTGCTATATCATAAACAGATCTGTCTGTTAAAACTGCACTTCATTCTAATCTCCTTGTACCATTTGATCAATAAAAATAACACTAACAAAACTCAATATTTATAAACAATATATTGATATCAGTGGAACATGTTTCTAACTTTATGAAATTACATGAAATCATCTTCATCTGATTTGAAACTTCATTTTAACTGGATGTTAAATGACTTCATATCATCATCGTATATCTTGTATGTGTTATTTGGTTAGTTATACTTATGTGTAAAATCATATGTATCTATGCATATATATAAACACGTATATCTAGATATACTCAAACAAATACATCCATACACATATGTACATATGCACACACATTATACACATATATACACTCATAAACATATATGAATATATGCATATATCCATGTATATGTGTGTAAGTATAAATATATATATATATATATATATATATATATACGTGTATGTATGTATGTTTGTATTTATAATCTCATACGTTTATATAGTCTTTGATGAGAGAAAATTATTGGTTCATACAAGGCAGTTAGAATATAAAATTATCTACATCTCTTCTAATTGCTGTTTATAACAGCCTACTGATATTGTTGATGTTGTGGTTACTGTTGCATATGTTGTAGTTGCTGTTGATATTTTGTATTCTCGTTTTTCTAATCAAATATGTTTATGAAATAATCTCTTGATCTTGTATCTACTAATTTATTTAAATATTGTTATGCATTTAATATTTTTTTTATTGCATATGTTTATGAGTGTTATAGGTGTGTGTATATATATGTATATGTGTGTGTATATATATACATGTATATATATATATATATATATATATATATATATATATATATAATGTATATAGATGCATTGATGTATCTTTCATAGTGTGTATACATATATATATATGCATTGATGTATCTGTTTATACAGTGTGTATGCATATATATATTAGTATGTATGATATATCTGTTAATTCTGCATGACTTCAAAATTAAAATGTTACTCCTTTCAGTCTTCTTCTTCATAATTAATATTTAACTTATCTGAACACAATCAAAGTTATTTAATTTTAGCCCACATACATACATATACACACACAGTCATACAAATACACATGTATTTACAGATACATGTATATCTATATGCATAATATATGCTTACATATTCTCACACTTATGCTATGTGTCTATATATA
>NC_068990.1:33028760-33035469 GCF_001194135.2 Octopus bimaculoides | reverse complement strand
AAAGAGACACATACACACAGAACATGAGTGTGTGAGAATGCATGCATACATACATACATACATAATATATATATTAATATATACACCCACCTTTACATAATCATAGAACATGTATATGGCACTTGCATTTGAACATATATAATATATATACACACATATACACATGAATATGAAGTGATGTTATTGATATATTCCTACACATTCCTCCTATTTTTGTTTGTTGTTTTTTCGTTTTGGCTTGCTTCTTTTTTTTTTTGTATGATTTCCTTTAATGAGGAAAAATTAGTAAGTAAATGTATAATTAAAAATATTAAATGTATTAAGTGAAAACCTATCACAAACATTATGATTAATCATAGTAATTAAGATATCTTTCATAAGCAGAAGGTCACACACATAGGATGTGTGGGAAAGAAATTGTCTGTTTAATAATACACCAGTATATTATCAGCCCTCTATGAATGAAAAATAATGACAGCATTAGTGGGGATTGAACTGGAAACATAAAGAAGTGTAACTAAATAACCCAGTGTTAAATCCAACATTCTACTGGGTTTGACATCTGCTAACCTGTTAATAAAATAAGAATAATTATTATTTCTACTGTAGGCACAAGGCTCCAATTTATTGGGGAAGAAGACTAGTTAATTACATTGATCCATGAAATTTCTGGCTTCATGCCAAAATTTGAAATCATAATCATAATTATTATCATAATTATGAGAATAACTATTTTACTTCTATTCATGCTTTTATGGATTTGACAGGGTTTCTCGAGTAGTGTCATCCAACTGGTTGTTGTCCTTTGTCAAATCCTTTATGAGGTTCAACTTTTTGAGACCTCTCATATCTTTCTTGATCTTCCTCTTTTCTGGATTCTATCTACTTCAATCAATTTATATTTTCATACACTACCAGTGTCACCTTACTGGCACTTGTGCCGGTGGCACATGAAAAACAACATTTGAGCAAGGCCATTGCCAGTACCACTGGACTGGCTCCTGTGCAGGTGGCATGTAAAATACACCATTTTGAGCGTGGCCGTTGCCAGTACTGCCTGACTGGCCCTCGTGCCAGTGGCACGTAAAAGCACCCACTACACTCTTGGAGTGGTTGACGCTAGGAAGGGCGTCCAGCTGTAGAAACTCTGCCAGATCAGATTGGAGCTTGGTGCAGCCATCTGGTTCGCCAGTCCTCAGTCAAATTGTCCAACACATGCTAGCATGGAAAGTGGACGTTAAACGATGATGATGATGATGATTCAAGGGGGTTCTGAAAAGTTCTTGGCTTTAAGGATATCCTTCTGAGTTCTTTCACAGGGCTTCAAAAAACTGATGGACCATTACAATAAGTGTGTGAATCTGAGAGGAGAATATGTTGAATAGAATCATAATTAACTTGTCCTCCTGTATTTTCTTTTACCCAAAGCCAGGAACTTTTCAACACCTCCTCTTAACAGCTATATCATTATATATATCATTGCTCTGTGTCATGCTGAATCTCCATTAAAGCTACGCTAAGGATACACGTGTCTGTGGAGTGCTCAGCCACATACACATTAATTTCATGAGCAGGCTGTTCCATTGATCGATCAACTGAAGCCCTCATCATTGTAACCAACAGAGTGCCATATATATATATATATATTGATAGATAGATACATACATACATACATACATACATACATACATACATACATACATATGTATACATTTTGACACATATATGTATACACATACATATGCATGCGCGTGCACACACACATGCATACACACACATATATACACACACACAAACATTCAATTTTACTGATCGAGTTACAATTTTAGCATAACTCTTGTCTTTATTTAACCTGCACGATAGTTTCAAACACCTGAGCACATTTCTTCTATATTTTTATCTACATAAGAATGTATTAAATGTGTATGGTGTGTGTGAATGTGTAGGGGGGACGGTGTTGATATGTATGTTTGTGACAGAGATACAGACTGTATGTATGGGTATGTGTACAAAGTCTCATACAGATGCAGGCACAAACTGTCATTAATTTTGATTAAATAGTGGTATGTGTGTGTATTTGTTGGTGTATATGTGTATGTATGTGTGGTGTATGTATGTGTGGTGTATGTATGTGTGTGTGTGGTGTGTGTGTGTGATGAACAATAACATGCTTTAATGTGAGAATGTGTGTGAATGTAGACAAGTACTCTGCATGTTCTCAACACTATTGACTATGTAAGCTCTTACCATCCCCTTAGCACACTGCTCCCTCTCCCAACTAAAACCAACTCACACTAAACCCCCACTACCCACACACTCTCTCCTTTAATTTTTTTTTTTAAGCTGTTTTTTGTCATTCAGAAAATATGGCTATAAAAGTTTATTATTTGTAATACAATAACGAAGAGAACCCTTTCATTTTGAAGGTTCTAAGGGTGAAATTTGCTTGAAATTTTTTCTTGGATATGGGCTTAGGTCTAAGACTACATTGATTGAAACATTTTATTTTGACATTACACAGTTTAGTCTAAAAATAATGATCACACAAGCAGAGAAACAGACACTGGACCTTAGTATTATATTGATAAGAGGAAAAGTAAATCCTGCACCTGTATATCATCATCCTTGTCATCATTTAATGTCCATGTTCCATGCTGGCATGAGCTGAATGATTCAGCAGGAACTGATGGACCAGAAGACCGTGCAAAACTCCAATGACTGCTTTGACATGGTTTCCTAACACCAACCATTTTATAGTGTGTACAGGGTGCTTTATATTATCATGGCCCAGCCCTACAGAAATTGTCTTGTCCTATGCAAGATCAAGGTATCTCCATTCTTTCAAGATGAGATGGTTTATAGACATGGCAGTAATGATCCCAAGTGTGAAAGAAGAGTATGGTTGTGATGAGGGTTGGGCAGTATGGTAAGACTGAGAGGATGTTAGAAAAGAGAATAATAGTAGAGCAACCGTGGTAGGTACATGCTGGTTGTTGGTAATGACATTGAATAGAGAAATTGAGAGGGCAATTGTAAATGGGAGTGATGATGTCAGTTTAGAGTGCTATAATGATGTGGAATGATGATTAAGGATAAGAGAGGGTGATAGTAGAGGGTATCAGTTATGGACAGATCAGATGCCAACACTTGTTATACAGGTGATATGATATAAGAAAGATAGTGTTATTGAGAAGTGATGGTGGAAGAGAGGTAGAATGATAAAGGGTGAGATGGAGGTGCTGAATAAACCTAGCTGCAATATCATTCTTTGTTATATGGACAACAAGGTACATTGCACAAAAAAGAGAGTGAATGATACATGAGAAAGTAATGAAAATGGTAATAGTTGAGATTTAATAAGAATATAAGGGCCTAAGAGACATAGTGCAGATCGTCAGTTGTGCCATCCTTCCACGATAGGATGTGTTTTATTCAGCACAATTTCTTAATAATCATCACAGTCTTTCCAATATATATGTATGTGTGTGTGTGTATGTGTGTGTGTGTGTGTGTGATATAGTTGATTATAGATTGTATATAACCTATTTAACAACAAAGAAAATAATTAGAATCCATGGAAATTTGTGATATTTCTCTTGGCAAAAATCAATAATATTTGTAAAATAAAATGAATTTGTATTATAATCTGTATAGAGTCACAGTTGTGTGTGTGTGTGTGTGTGTGTGAGTGTGTGTGTGTGTGTGTGAGAGACCAGTATGTTAGTAATGTGTTGCAATGCAATTTTGCATTACAGAATATAGCTACATAGGCAAGGTGTTTAGTTTTGTCTACGTGTTATGTGGACTAAAAATATATAGCCATATCCTGTACTACACCATAGTGCATGCACATGCACACACACACACACACACACACACACACACACACACTGTTGACCAAACAGAGTGCTAAACTCTACAAGTATCTATTTTTGTGTTATGTGTACCATCTGTCCAGCTATCTTTTCCACCTCCTATTCTTGGGTGGATTGTTGGGTAGAGTCTTCAGGTACCTCCTCCATAGGGTCTTATCAGAAACAACCTATGTGTGCCATGAATTTTTAAAATTATGATATAGAGCTTTAGAAGGTCCATATTGAAGTTTGAATGTCCTGAAAAACTTGTTATTCATATTTTGCTATGTACATATATAATTAATAAAATAAGGTAAACAATTTTTTTGTATATTTTTTTTTCCTACTTTTTAAATTTACAACAGTTTTTTTAAAACTTCCCATTTAAAATATGCCAATAATTTTTTGGTTTGATCTCCAATGCAGCACAAAATCAAAACGAGTGAAAACCACAGATATAAATGTTTACAGAATGAACCAAAAGTTTGCATTCATAACAAATTTACATTATACACATATGTTCTTTTTATATTTATATTTTATACTATTATATACATTAGTCAATTCATAATATTTTATTTCTTTCTTGTGTAACTAAATTCCAAATAAATTATTTTTTTCTTCTCAGCCTAGCATGGATTTAAAACTAACGACTGCATTGAAATTGTGTAATCTGTTGTTAGCAATTGTGTTAGATTTAATCCATATTGAGTTGAAAAGAAAAACAATAATTAATTTGGTTAGAGAATGAAGAGATATAAAATAGAATTATAATGCAAAATTATTGTTCCTTTATATTATGTCTATTTCTCTGTGCTAACATGGGTTAGATGGATATATTATTGAGGCATTATTTTACAGCCGGATACCAACCTTGACACTAGGTCTTACCTATCTTTAAAGTAAGGGAACTCTTATTTCACATATGTTTTGAGGCCCAAAGCAAGCAAATGATTTATTGACAGGGAAAATGATGACATCAGTGCTTGTTGTTGAACAATTTTTGGAGATGTGCAAATATAGACAAACAGACAAATGTCCCACCCTTCTCACACATGCATACATATATATATATATATATATATATATATATATATATATATATACCCATGTCTGTGTGTGAGAGATGGGCTTTTTTCAGTTTCCTTCTACCAAATCCACTCACAAGGCTATGGTTGGCCTAACTGGGGCTCAAGTAGAAGACACTTGTCCAAGGTGCAGCACAATATGACTGAACCTGTATTTGGGAAGCTGAACCACAAAAGTACGCGTGTGTATGTGTGTCTTATCATCATCATTGTTTAACGTCTATTTTCCACACATATATATAATGGGCTTCTTTCGGTTTCTATCTACTAAATACACTCGCAATGCCTTGGTCAGCCCGGGGCTATAGTTGAAGACACTTGCCCAAGGTGCCATACAGCGGAACTGAATTTGGAACCATGTAGCTGGGGAGCCAGCTTCTTACCACACAGCCACACATGCGCCTATTCCTACATGCCACCTTTTCTTCAGGCAAGACCTTGCACCAACCACATCTTTACAAATATGACTTAACGGCCCTTATTAGTTGTAATTAACACTTTTAGTGAACAGATGTAGTTAACATTTGGAGGGAACAGTTGTAGTGACAACTGCAGTTAACTGATGCAACTTACAGATGTATCATATTTTCTGGCCTACCAGTCAATGTAATAAATAAACATGTAGTGTATGCAGTGAAACATCAACACCATTTATACAAATCCTACCACATTTCACATGAAATTTATGGCACTCTAAAGTCATCCTGCTATATTGGTTAACCTACCTTATTTTTGACTGAATTTTTGTCTGAAAATTTTGACGTGTATTCTGGAAAATACAGTAGACTCTCCCTGACCAATTCTCAAAATCACTCTCAGTGAAACACTTCTTGAATTCCATTTCCAAATTCTGAAGCCATTTATCTTTGAATGCTTCAATGATTTCTGAGTTCCGTCCTGTAATTGGGTGGTTGGCACGAGAGGTTTTGATAGTGTCTGCAAACTATTTATAGACACACACAGTGCTTACCATTTTACTGCTGTCTTAAAACAAATTCTCAATGAAATATTAGATTCAGTCTGAACATTCGCCTCTACTCATCCACAAACACTGCCAATAACTTCAGCCACCAATATACTACCATGCAATAATAACATCACCTACCATTACTACCACCCCACCCCCATCACTACCACCACCACCATTACCACTACCGCCATCACAGCTAAAGTTTTAGGAAATTAGTGTTTTTTTACTTTGGAAAGTTTTTTCTTGTCTGCATTAGTCAAGTGTGTAGCAATATATGCTACTGAGGTGGTGGTAGTGGTGGTGGTGGTATTAGTAGTAGTAAAAGAGAAGTATTGTGAGTTTCCTAGTGAAACATTTATTGCTAAAACACTTTACTAACACACAAATGTACATTTACTACACACTTACCTACATACTTTATTATATATGTACATGCTTTACAAACACAGTAACATTTGTTGCTTTACTGTGGTACCTGCTTAGAACGAAGCAGACTGTACCTCACTGTGCTACATACTTCCAGGTACCTACCACAGCATAGCCACAACTATCAGCTCACTTGCTGTTTGTTTAATGAATGAGAGATCTGACTTTAGAAATGAATTAGTATTCCACAAAAGAGCTTGCAATGCTGAGGAATTACATTTACCATGGCTACTACTACTACTACTACTACTACTACTACTACTACTGCTGCTGCTGCTACTATTACTACTACTATTACAACTACTACTACTATAACAAGTACCACAATAGCAGCAGCAGTAGCAATAGTAGTAGTAGTAGTGGTAGTGGTA
>NC_068990.1:33024163-33026663 GCF_001194135.2 Octopus bimaculoides | reverse complement strand
AAGAAACTGATAGAATAAGTACTAAGCTTACAAAGAATAAGTTCTGGGGTTGATTCGTTCAGTTAAAAGTCCTTCAAAGTGGTACTCCAGCATGGTTGCAGTCAAATGACTGAAACATGTAAAAGAATAGAAGAATAAAAGAACATTCGCTGTAAACCTACCATAATTAACAGTGCTTCGTGGGATTAATAAAACTAATATCAGTCATTCACTCAGGTCAATCAAGCTAATTTGACTGCTTTCACCTTTCTTGGCAACAGAAGTTGTTTATTATAAACAGATACCAGCAATAATCTTCAAACAAATTAAACAATCCAATTTATATTCCATGGCGGTGGCCATTTTTATTATTTATGTTATCCCAAATCCTCAAGAAACAATAAATTTCACAGATTTTCTTTTTCTTGTATTTTCTCCAGTTCTATAACTTTCTGACTTAAGATGTCATTATTTTAGTGATAGTTGTTGTTTCTATGGCAACTTGGTCATTGTTTCTCATATATATTCCAAACATGTTAAAGCCTTCTTATTTCTTTTCTCTGCCTTTAATCACCATCATAGTCATCGTAATCTTCAGCATCATCATCATTATCATTCTGCTTATGATGATCATCATCATCATCATCCTAATCATGATCATTATTGTCATCAACTTGTGTCTAATACTTAGTAGATATGTATGGATGTAGACAGTTGCATACTGAAGTGGATGGAACTTGTGGAAGAGGGAGACCCAGAAAGACATGGGATGGAGTATTGAGGGCTAATCTCATGACACTGAGCCTTGCAAAGCAAAGGATTAAGGACCACAATACCTGATGTATTGCTGTACTCAAGAATACCTGTCTGACACTAAAGAATTGACAGCAGTGCAGATGCCACATAAAAAGCACATAAGCTGGTGCCACGTTAAAAACACTGGTGCTGGTGCCACATAAAAAAGCACCCAGTACACTTTGTGGAGTGGTTGGCACTATGAAGAGCATCCAACCATAGAAACCTTACCAGAACAGACAATAGAGCTTGGTACAACCCCTGGCCTTACCAGCCCCAGTCAAATTGTCCAACCCATGCCAGCATGGAAAACAGGCATTAAATGATGATGATAGATCTAAATTCTTAAGGAATATAACTCACCAGTGAATATACTGCTTATTTTCGCCCTTTAGTTCTAACTCTGAGATTCCTCACAAGTCTTGTCCAGTGTTTTGCTTCTTATCTCATTTTAATTCAAAACTCATTTCATTTTTAATATTCATCTCATAAATCATTCTTGTTTTTGGTCTGTCATAAATAATTATATAAGTGGTCTGTCAGTAAATAATTATATAAGTGGTCAACCCAAATTTAGCCCTCTTATAGCTGGCTTGTAGTCAAAGAGGTTCTTAGCTACGGCTATTTAATCACAGTATATCAAGAGCTGTTATTATCCAATGTGCCCTTACCTTTTTTAAGTTAGTAGAATGTGATACAAGTGAGATCATCATCATCATCCATTTTCCATGATGGCATGGGTTAGATGGTTTGAATGGTGATGGTAAGCTGGAGAGCTGCACCAGGCTCCAGTCTCTTTTGGCCTGGTTTCTATGGCTAGATGCCCGTCCTAACACCAACCACTCCACAGAGTGTACTGGGTGTCTTTTACGTGTCACCATCATGGGTGTCTTTTTTGTGTCGCCAACACTGGTGCCATTCACATGTCACTGGCACTAGACCATGACTATGATTTCACTTAGCATGAAGCATCTTCTCAAGCACAGTAATTTGCCAAAAGTCCCAGTGACTTGTCATCTCCTCTGTGAGGCTCAGCATCTGAAGATCATATTTCTCTATCTCATCCCACATCTTTCTTGTTCAACCTCTTCCACAGGTTTTTTCCACAATTAGTAATCAGTACTTCTTTATGCAGCTGTCCTTGTCCGTATGCTGTTAATTCTAACAGCCTGAACAACCATAGAGAAGCTCCCTTATTGACTTTATTGGCAACTGGTTAAATAGAAAATCATAAATAAATAAATACATCTGGTTCATAACGTATTTTCTACTTAGTTCACATGATTCTACTTAAACACTATGACTCACAATGTTGTAGGAAGGAGAACCACTTAACAATTTATCATCCTGTATAGAGTCTAGAGAAAATCAAGATATAACTGATTGAATCATCTGAAATATATCCACACAAGGGATTCATCTCAGTAAGACAAGCTAGAGAAATAGGCTCACCTTGCTTACAGTTGAAAATTATAAAACTGTAGCATAACATTTGCAGACAGCCTAATCTATGTCACTGGTTGGGCAATGAAGATTACACGGCATAGGTACAGTAAGGTGCCAACAACAGAATATGAATTTTCCATTATTTGGCAAATGGTCTGACTGGACAACGTGTTTGGTGATATGATATAAATATATAATCCTTCAATAGAATCACTACCATAGCCATGATGACTAGATTGGTTCACATCTCATAAAGAACCCTTATTGATATCCTCCTCTG
>NC_068990.1:33016663-33019163 GCF_001194135.2 Octopus bimaculoides | reverse complement strand
ATTCCTCACATATCCACTTTTCTCTCGGATCATTTGTAATCTGTCATTCATGCTTCCTTACATTACACATCCAGAACAGGCTCACCCTGTTCCTTTCCAGCCATTGAACACTTTTTTCATTTATGGCCCATGTTACATTATCATGCAACATTACACTTGATACACTACACAGGCACCATACAATGCACCCTGGACTTAAAAAGACAATCCCTCATGTTTCAAACAAAGGTAATAGCTCCTTGAACTTTGCCACCACATTTTCCAAAGTACATTTTTTTTCTAAAAATTACCCAATTCTTTAAAACAGTTCTTTCAACTTGTTTTCATTTATTTCTTATTTCTCCTTTTCTTTTTCTACTTCAACTGAGTTATAACTGTTTGGATTTCCCATTTATCCTCTGATCTCAGATGTGATACAAAATGCATTGAAAGAGCTACATTGCTTTGCTGTAACCTTACACTTATTTAATAAAACTATTTATGGTCTACACTTATGATGTGGCCTTTATTGAGCTGTGTTATTCCTGACATTTTATTTTTGAGAATTATAGATTCAGAGGGTTGGTTTGAAAAAAGAAGGAAGCCCAAAACTGGGCAAGATGGTGTGAGGGTGGTTGTTATGGCATTGAGGTAGATGTAGCCACCCCTATAAACAGGGACAAAACCCGGATTTAAAACACTGGATGCTGCTGCTGATGATGATGATATATTATTCTACTTTAAATGATTTCATTATAATTTCTCCAATTTTGTTTCATTAGAAATTTTTTTTTTAATATTTCCTTTAATCAATCATATGTTCGTTGTTTTCTCACAACTAGGAAAATATTTTACATATATTTCTCCATAAGTTTTTGTTTAGAACAGACATAGACAACCGTTTTTTTAAAGAAAAAGCCACATGAGACATGAACCATGAGAATGAACCATGAGACATGAACCATGAGACATGGTTCATTATCAGGCAGAAAACTAAAAATTGGCCATCCAAAAGCTTTCCAGAAGGTAATTTCTGTAAATCTTATATTATCGATTTCTGATGGTGAAACAAAGGCTCAGTGGATGTAGGGCACTGCTCACATGGCCTTCATTTCAAAGAATACTACATAGCCATTGAGCTTTTGCTGCTGACCAAAATAGATAAAACAGGTCAAGCCAATGGGGGTGTCTCTAAAGTATTGTTTGATTTGCTGGAAATAGCTAAATTTTGATTTATATAACACAATGCCAATTTTAAAAAACAAACACATTGCAGAATATAATCCTTGATACACTATACCTGATCAAAAATTTACTGATATATTAAGGCTGCAATGCCTTTGATTTATTCAATCATGCATGACCTAAAACTAAACAACAAAAACAACATAACTTTATTTGCTCCAGTGTATCTTGAATGTATAAAACACAAGTTCTTCTTATTCTATAGCTGTCAACAATATCAAGAGACTGCAGCTGTAAACATAATTCTTTCAACAAATAGACCATCCCACTCACTAAAACACAGAAAATATATGGAAACAAGTCAACAAAAACAAGAACAAATATCCTTCTACACTATCAAATTTCTAGTAAATCATATTTCATCTTAATCATATTATTTCTAACCATGTTAAAACCAGCCTTGCTAGCCGAGTGAATAAATCTACCCTGGAAAGCAGATTTATCAAGATTCTAAGAGAGAGTGAGAGAAAAGAAGAAAAAAAAGAAAACATCCATTTTACTTGAGAAATTCTAAAACCTTGCTTTACAGCAAATAATTATTTAATTTCCAACTGTGTCCTGCCAGAAGAAAGTGAAAAATATATGAACAAATTTTCCTTTTAATAAAATATGCATTTGTAAACAGCTGTGTTATTAGAAAATCTCATTTTCCTGTCCCCTATTTTTATTTTCAAATCATCTTTTGTTTTATACAAAAATACAGCATGCACACACTTACACACATTCATACAGACACATGAATATATACATCAGCATCATCCTTCTACATCAATTTTTCCATGCGTGTATGGGTTGGACAAGTCATCACCAGTACAGTATCTTGCCATTTGTTGTGGTTTTTTGTCATCTCTTTCATGAAGTTTAAACTCCTGACATCAGTTTCACAACTTTTGCTTATCTTCCTTGTTTTCTCTCCCTAGAGAGTGTTTCCAACTTGATTGCTTGCCACTTTACTCATCCCCCATCCTCTAGTGCAGCTTTAAAAGGATGCATAAATAATAAATAATATATATATATATATAAGAAATAACACAAATGAGTTGAGGTCTTCTATGCTGTGTATTCTGTCAGTACTTGTGAATGTGTGTACAACTGGAATGACAAATCCATGCTTAATTCTGTGAGTATGTATAGGTCAGCACATGTTGTCAGTGCACTGGTGCACTATCTCCAACACTATCTTGGTGCTTTTACTATTTCAATACCTGATTCTTTCATATCCTGAAAATTTTATCATATATATATATATATATATATATATATATATATATATATA
>NC_068990.1:33005415-33015908 GCF_001194135.2 Octopus bimaculoides | reverse complement strand
AAAAGACACAGACACATTGAAAGACACGCATGCGTAGACACATACAATAGGAATACAAAATACAAAATGGCTGATATTTAGCAAGGTGAGACACACATAAGAAGGAAGGAAACAAAGGACCACTGATGAGGTCACAGAAGTGTGACGAAAGAACTCTGGCCGAAATAAGATTAAGATTAATGTAATATAAAGCTGAAGCAAATTAACACCAAATATACAGTGCATGTGTTTTTATTGGCTAAACTGGCAATATGACCATCCCCAAGTACAACAACATCTGTTTCAACACACGATTTCACATCAAAAATCTTGCAAAACAAATATGTAAATGGAATATATATATATATATATATATCTGCAGTATTAATTGATTGTCGGAGAGGGATTTCATATTAGACTTTTTTATTAGGTATAACATAAGTTTCGACCCATCGGTCTGGGTCTCTTCAGGTTCATTAATAAAGAAGTCTCACTGGATATTTTTTTGTGTCTGTTGTTATATGCCCATCCAGAATAAAATTTTTAAATATTGCAGAAATGCAAAAAATCCAAATATGAACGTAGAAAACATTCATTCCAGTTTAGATAAATGATGTAATCAGCTTTTGCTGTCGTAACTGCCTAAAGGAAAAAGAAAGCAGAAGGTGAAAAGAAGATTAATACTTAGACAAGTATCTTCGCACTTGTGCATATACACACACATATACATACATACATACATACATACATACACCTACATATACACATGCATATATACATATATATATATATATATATATATATATATATATATATATATATATATATATATATATATATATACACACACACACACACATACATACATATATATAAACACACATACACATACATATATATGTATACATATGCACATACATATATGTACATATATACAAAACTCATATATGTAGTTTTGTATACAAAAACTCATATATTTAGGTACATGTGTGCATACAGACATACATATACATACACTGACATATATAAATATGCACATAGATATGTATGTAGACCCATATACACACATACATGCAAAACCAGACACACATATGCACACTCATATTATACATACACACACACACACACACAAAGGCGGTGAGCTGGCAGAAATGTTAGCACACCGGGCGAAATACGTAGCGGCATTTCATCTGCCGCTACGTTCTGAGTTCAAATTCCGCTGAGATCGACTTTGCCTTTCATCCTTTCGGGGGTCGATAAATTAAGTACCAGTTACGCACTGGGGTCGATATAATTGACTTAATCCATTTGTCTGTCCTTGTTTGTCCCCTCTGTGTGTAGCCCCTTGTGGGTAGTAAAGAAATAACACACACACATATATACAAATATATATACATATATATTCAGAAAGTAATGTAAAAACATCACGGAGGATATATTACAAATAATTAAGATTATTTATGAATATATCAATGGCCAAACAGGTTATTTTTCCCAACTCATACCCGACGAATTTGCCCTGGCTCGAATTTACTGGTCTTTTCACATAAACGTTGTGCATGGCATTCGAATTCAAAACTTGATTGTGTAGACAGAAGTTGAAACATTTCTACTGCCAGTCGGGATTCGTGCTAGCCAAAATCTTTGTATTCGGCATTAAAGTCATCAACCAGCCAGCCACTACCCCCTGTTTGCATGGATCAAGCAAAATTCTTTGAGGCAGCTCTTCTAAGGCTGGACACCCTTTCTGTTGCCAACCTTCACCAGTTTCCATGCAAAGTAACATTTCCTCTAATCTTTTTAATGTAAGCAGCGCAATGGCTTGGCCTGTTTCCAAAGATTACGAACAAACATCCTCACTTGTACAACAGTGATGCTTGTCTGCAATTACCATGTAATGAAAGACAAGGCGATACAAATACACACATACATGCACAGAGTAAGGGGGTGAGAGAAAGATACATAAATAGAGAGACAAACAGACAAATAAATACAAGAGGTTTCTTTCAATTTTCATCAACCAAATCCACTTATAAAGCTTTGGTCAACCAGAGGCTCTCGCAGAAGACACTTTCCAAAGTAGATGGACTGAGCTTGAAATCACATGTTTGCGAAACAAGGTCTCTACAATCATGATGCTGCAAATAATTTTGACTTGCAGAAACTTTTAAATTAATCATTGCTAATAAAATTGGTAAATAAGAAGTATGGAGTTCATTGATGTGAGTAACATAAAATATCAAATATTTATGATAAGTGACAAAACTTCTAAACACTTCATCCATTTTCTCTGTCTCTCTTTCCCTCTTTCTCCCTCTCCTTCACTTTCTTACATACTCACATACACACATACAAAGAGCGTTCATCCAAAATTTCATATTCATCTGTTTTTCTTCTAGCCACAAACCTAACTTTACAGAAAACATTAATTATTCTAACATGAAGTTTGCTGAGCCATTGCTCCAGACATATTGTTTAAGACCAAGAATAATTTGCATAGAACATACAGTGTGTGTATAAGAATGACAACTGGCACTCATGCCAATGTCGTCTCCTTCATTGGACACGAAACTCTGCTTGCGAAGACCTTTTGGGGTAAGCGAAAGCGAAACCGTGATGGCACCTGTGCCCAGTGTCACCTTTCTGGCACTTGTGCCCGTGGCATGTGTAAGGACTTTCGAGCGAGATCGTTGCCAGTGTCCCTGGGCTGGCTCTTGTGCGGGTGGCACATAAAATACACCATTTTGAGTGTGGCCGTTGCCAGTACCGCCTGACTGGCCATCGTGCCGGTGGCATGTAAAAGCACCCACTACACTCTCAGATTGGTTGGCGTTAGGAAGAGCATCCAGCTGTAGAAACTCTGCCAGATCGGATTGGAGCCTGGTGCAGCCCTCTGGTTCACCAGTCCTCAGTCAAATCGTCCAACCCATGCTAGCATGGAAAGCAGACGTTAAACGATGATGATGATGATGATGATGATGAAAGTACAAGTAAAGTAATATTTGAGTAGCTGAAAATTGAACTTATTGTGTATTATTTACTCTTCAGATCTTGCAGTTTTTTTTTCTAAGAATAAGTTTTGTTAATCCATTAGTAATTGTTTGTTACTGTTCCAACATGTTTGCATAGCTTAGATATAATTATGATAAAAGGTTGAAACTTCTTACTATGTTATTGTAAAATGTTGATTAATTTTTTTCAGTGATCATGGTGATATTAGCTTAGAAAAAACTTTGAAATTGTATCACAATTTAATGTTGTGCTAAATGAGATGTGATAATGTGAAATATCAAGAAAAAGTTATTAGCAGATTTTTGAGAAGCTAATTTGAATTATATAAAAACTGGACAAATATATTACAGTCAGCTATACATGCATACAGCAGTTCTTTGTAAACTATGTTTTCTGAGTCCATTGGAATTGTCAGTGAAGACTTCGATACTGGAGTGTCAGTTGGCATCGACTTTAGTAGTTAGATACCACCTCTGACATATTCTCACTGGCCTTTATTTATTGTCACTTCAAAATAATTTTACTAGGGAATTGTTGCCTGATGATGGTGAAAGGGAATTTGTTTCTGTCATGGTCAGGGAAACATGGCAAGAAGACTAAGAGACTTTCATTGTTCCAGGTAAAATTTCACATTCAACAATCCTTTTATCAATCGGACGACAATTGTTCTTGTTTCAGTTCAGTGTCACTGTATTGAACTTATTTGTAAGTTGCATAAAAGCATAACAGGGCAAAGTTTGAGCACAGATTCATGGTTGGATACGCTAGATGGTGTTATGTTACTGAGAAATTCTGTTGGTATGACATGTTTGTAATCATCTTCCTACATTGAGTCAGCAAAGGTATAGACTTCTGAATCAGCACACATCCTTTCAGGATCAATGAAATAAGTACCAGTTAAGTACTGGGGTCAATGTAAACCACTTTCCCATTTCTCAAAGTTTCAGCCTAATGGATCAGCCAGCTATTAGGCTTCGCTCAGTATTCTTCTAGCAAGTTACTCATCATCTCTTTATTTCATTGTACATGTGTATTTAATGGTGTCTAGATAGTTTCTATCTTCAGTTGAATCTCAACCATTCCCACTCAAATGTTTAAACAAATAGTATATTACATCTATGTAAATATTATATCTATAATACTGAATCTATAATCTGTAATCTACATCTATAATATTTTGTCTTTGATTTCCTTTCTTAGTAAAAACTTATCAGCAAATTTTTGAGAGTTGACATTTATGATGATAATGTTTAACACATAGCAATTACTTCAACTAAAGCACACGTGTTAAATTATTCAGTATTTTTCAAAGTTTTAGTCCTCAGAATACATACTTTGCTATTATATCTTGACTGGCGCTGTGTACAACCATCACCACCAGCATCACCACTATTTCCATTAACCTACATCCTACCAACAGCATCACCACTACAAACTATCACTGTTCTCAGTAGATCAGACACATACAGACATACACACATATAACATACATTATATGTGTGTATGTTATATGTATGTTATATTGCGTTAACACAATACATCTACAAAGAGAGTTTTTCTCAGACAAAAACCAAAGCAGTATGTTTTTCTAAAGTATATATATATATATATATATACATTTCATGTGATACATAGAAAGGTGTATATATGAACATATGTGAGCGGAAGTATATGTATATATGTGTTTGTGTGTGTGCGCATGTGTGTGTGTGTGTGTGTGTGTCTGTGTGTGTGTGTGTGTGTGTGTGTGTGTGTGAGTGATTATATGGTGTCTTTTCCCCCGGTGTTTGTGAACAGTACCATTTGCCTATACTAAGACATTCAGTATAACTTAACTCATATTTTAATTTTTCCTCTCATTTTCTCTCCACCACTATCTCCTTTTCATTCTTTCTCCCACCCTCAATATTCTTCTAGTGATTGCTCATTTTTTTTGTTTTGAATTAGGCTTAGCACCAATAGCCATCAGCATATAACTTCCAAGGAACACTCTATATGCAACTTCAATTAGATAATGTTCCTCTTTCCACCCAGCATCCTCAAAGAGATGTTCATGCTGGTTGGTCTTTCAAGTTCAAGTGGCATCCATGTATATCTTCGTAGTGAACCATCAGCTTGACCAGATTTACCATTTTCTTTTCCTCACATCAGATGACAATATCTGGTTTTTTCATAATTGGAATGAGGAAGAATTTTTGGCCTCCTGGCAAATCTGCAGCCACCTCCCTAAAACCTTTTCAATTTTCATTGTTCCTAGGAACTTTCTTCTATAAGCATATCTGTTGTCCTAGACTATATATATAGATGGACAGATAGATAGATAGATTTAGACAGACAGACAGACAGATATGCATACATACATACATACATACATACATACATACATACATATATATACTTTATTTGTGTATTAAGGCTACCATTGTTTTCGTGTTAAGAAAATATCTAAATATCTTAACAATACACAAATAAAGATATTTTCTTAACGTGAAACCAATAGTAGCCTTAATATACACATGTAGAATCTTTATCCACCAAAGTAGCGTTGCGAACTCATACTCATTGTTCGACATTTACATATATATATGTAGGGTACAATGGGTAAATAAACACATTTCAGATTGTTTGGATGTCAATCTGAGGACATGTACGAAGAGTGATAAAAATCAAACATCCAGTCAACATCATGGTGTTTGGAGTGACCACTAGTGATGGTGACATTATGCCTCCGAGGTCTACATCAATTGCCTGGAGGAGGTAGTGTTGCCCTCAGTCAAGAGAGTGACTGCTGGAAGACCCTATGTCTGGCAACAGGACTCTGCACCATGCCACACAAGCAGGAGAACCCAGTCATGGCTGTCAGACAATTTCTGCAACCACATCACCCCTAACATCTAGCCATCTAACTCCCCAGACTGCAACCCCCTTGATTATTATGAGTGGGGAACAGTTGAGTGAGAGACCAACAAAAGTCCTTGTGACACCGAAGATGAACTGAAAGCAAGGATTATGGCAGCATTGACCAATTTATACAAGGAGACCATCTAGAAGAGTCGCAGGAGATTCCAAAGTCATCTGGAGGCCGTGGTTGAAGCCAATGACGATTTTATTGAATAAGTTTACTCTTTAGGATTTCAAGATGTTTTTAATTAATTTTGGTAAATATATCTGTTAAAATGAGATGTCAGTATTATTTTCATTTTTGCGTGTAATTTAGACAACAGTTTATTCACCACACACTGTATATATTTTTTTATTCTTTTACTTGTTTCAGTCATCCGACTGTGGCCATGCTGAACCACCACCTTTAGTCGAACAAATCGACCCCAGGACTTATTCTTTGTAAGCCTAGTACTTATTCAATCGGTCTCTTTAGCCGAACCACTAAGTTACAGGGTCGTAAACACACCAGCATCAGTTGTCAATTGATAGTGAGGGGACAAACACAAACACAAACATACACACACACACCCACACACACAAATACAATGGGCTTCTTTCAGTTTCTGTCTACCAAATTCACTCACAAGGCTACAGTAGAAGACACTTGCGCAAGATGCCACACAGTGAGACTGAACCCAGAACCATGTGGCTGGTAAGCAAGCTACTTACCACACAGCCACGCCTGCACCTAGCCATCACTGTAACCTTCCCCATGCTACCCACTGGCTATCAAAGGAAACATATTGTGTGTATGTATGTGTGAATGGGTGGGGTGTAATTGATTTTTTTTTTTATTGACAGAGTCCTCAATGCATAAACCTGCAGGAAACCATCCATGACTTAGGTTTTATCAAATAATTCAAGTAACTCAAGTAACTCACACCTCTCCTGTTATTGTAAGATTAATCATTGTTATCAGTAACACACACACACACACACACAGTCCACTACAACACTGAATCCTGTTCAGGAGTATCACTACTTTTTTTATATTTTCATCAACTATTGTTCCTCATTCAACTTTCCCAGTATCATCATCATCATCATCATCAGTGTAAGCTCCCCCACACTATCCACTCACCATTGAAGGTAACATAAATATTCGAACAGTTTCAGGTTGGTTTGTCTTCACTTGAGGTATCTGATATATGTCTGTGTGTGTGTGTGGTGTATGTAAGTGTGTGTGTGTGTGTGTGTGTGTATGTGTGTGTGTAATTTATACTCTCTACTACTTGCACTCACACATTCATTAATTACCACTGTCGTTAGCATGATCAATTTAAATGTTCCTGCAGTTCAGTCAAAAATCAACAACAGAAGCAACATTGTAACTATCAGCTAAAATACTTATATATATTTACACACACACACACACACACACACACACACACACACACACACATGTACATACATATACTCACAAAGAGTTTTCTCTCTCTTTCTTTCTCCTCCCTCCCTGATACACACATATGTATGTAGCATATATGTCTTTATCTGTGTTATTCTTGCCAAATCTCCTAATTCCATCTAACTGCTTCAATTGTATTTAATAAGATTAGACAAACAGCATTAGTGTAAGATGTGATATTGCAAGATTTTATTGCAACACAGTCAATTGCATTATGGTAAATCATAGAACACATATTTTGGTATTCAGGCCAAATGTAGATTTGATTTATTCAGGTAATTTGTTTAAAGCAAAAGTTCCATTGTAATCAAAGGATTCCATATTTGCCATCAGAGTTATGATTCTCAAATTCAAGCTATTCAAAAGAAGTAAATTAATTTCTATTCGATAAAAGTTTAATTGATCACTTTTTGCCTTTTTTTAATTACTTTTATTTATGTTTTGTTACGTTTAGTGAAAAGGAAAAGAAACTATATTGAATAAAATTAGTTTAAATCTTTTCTTCAGACTTTTAATGAAATTGTCACTTAAGAAATATGGCTACACACATTCACACTCACACACATATTTCTTTTCATATTACCATATATATGACTGAAGTTGTGTATACACATATATCTGTATATTGATTTATCTACCTGTTTATTTCATATATATGTCTAATTAGCTCTTTTGCATTGAAACTAGCCATATCCTGCCCAAATATTCTACCTTGTTTTAAATTTAAACTAGTCAGATCTAGCCTCTTACACCTACACAAGAATGTCATTCTACAATATGGAGGCACATCATCGAAAACTTGAAATTACAAGATAATGTATGATTAATTCAAAATATTGTGAATAAATAAGCATTGCATTTGACAATAATCTGAATGCTAACAGGTTAAGCAACTGTGGATGTGTATGCATACATGATTCTCCCATTAGAGAAAGTACCTGGTATGATATGCAAGAAAGCAGTTGGTAGAAATTCCATAAAATGTAATCAGTGTAAACTATGGATGCACAAGAAACTGCATCAGGATTACAAAGAGGGAACTCTGCACATAAATTGCTAGCATTTCTCTCTTTTACTCTCTTTTACTCTTTTACTTGTTTCAGTCATTTGACTGTGGCCATGCTGGAGCACCGCCTTTAGTCAAGCAAATCGACCCCAGGACTTATTCTTTGGACGCCTAGTACTTATTCTATCGGTGTCTTTTGCCGAAACGCTAAGTTATGGAGACGTAAACACACCAGCATTGGTTGTCAAGCAATGTTGGGAGGACAAACACAGACACACAAACATATACACACACATACATATATATATTTATACATATATATGACGGGCTTCTTTCAGTTTCCGTCTATGAAATCCACTCACAAGGCTTTGGTCTGCCCGAGGCTATAGTAGAAGACACTTGCCCAAGGTGCCACGCAGTGGGACTGAACTCAGAACCATGTGGTTGGTAAGCAAGCTACTTACCACACAGCCACTCCTACGCAAAATAAATTCCCACAAATGCTCAGAAGGCTCACCAGAAGTTGCCAGTGGAATAACTGTAAGCATAGGAGACTAAGCAAAAGAACAAGAGAGTAAAAGTTCGGGAAGGCAACCAAGGAATTGTCTCTTTGAATCACCAGCAATTTGTATAATGCTTGAGCATGAAATGTGATTCTGAATGGCAGCAAGAAGAAGCAGAAGAAACAATATATCTCTGTACACAAGATTAATAAGAAGGCACAGTGTCATTTCTGATGGACTGTCAGAGAACTGGGACTTCAGATGTGATAGACATACAGGAGTAGTTATTAAAAGAAACATAGGAAATAAAGTCACTTAGCTGTTGAAATAATTCCATAGATGGAGATGATAATTTCTGCTATCTCTCTAAATCTAATTAGATCTAAACGTTACATTCTTCAACTCCTCACAATAATTAAATGGAAACGTTCTTGAAACTCTTTTATTAATGATTACTGCCACAGACCATCATTAGTTGCATTAGGTTCTAGATTTTAACCTAATTGATAGTACCGGGGAGGTGTATGAATGCAACAAAATAGTAGAGATTAAGTGCATTGTTAAAACTGAGGCCAACAAAAACTTTCTCTTATCATATAATGTTTGTTTGAAGCAAGTTTAACAAGTGTAAAATCTCACACTATAGTGGAAAGGTCTTGAGCATGGAATATCTATGACTGATGGAGAGGATTAAAGTAGAGAGGAGATCTGCTGGATGAGTAATGATTATCTGTATATAAGGTGAGGTACAGATAAGATGAGAGAGAGTGGCTGAGCATGGAATCATTTAGTTGTGGATTCAAGGGAAAATGCATCATTGATTTAACTATGAGATGTGAATGGAGCATCATACTGTGAGATGGAACTTCAAAATCATGGTTGTGAAGCAAAATTCTTAACCACACAGCCATGCCTGTGCCAGTATATGTATGTGTGTGTGTGTGTGTGTGTATGTGTGTGTGTATGTGTGTGTGTATGTGTGTGTGTGTGTGTGTGTGTGTATAAAACAAATGACAGAGAGAAAATGGAATTAATGAGATTCTTAATTAATCACAACAATCATTTTGACCCATCTTGTAGTGGTCTCTAGATTCTGGACAATTGGTTGTGGTGCATCATTTAGTTCAGATGTGTCTCATCAGGTGAACTTTCAAAAGGTACCTCACTCAATAAACTTATATTTTTATAGGAGAGTATTGTAGTTCACTTGAAGCATTGTGTATTGTTTGTAAAGATTAAAAAGTTTAGAATGGTACAACAATGCATTATAGAACAAAAAATGGACTATATACCTGTTGTAATTTAGTTATCTATAGTCCGATGATATTTCGGAATTACAATTCTTTCTTCACATCTTCTTAGCTGGAGTCTGTTTCATTTATGATTAACTATACATATGTCCATTACCTGTGGAGGCACAATGGCCCAGTGGTTAGGCAGCGGACTTGCGGTCGGAGGATCGTGGTTTCGATTCCCAGACCTGGCGTTGTGTGTATTTATTGAGCGAAAACACCTAAAATTCCATGAGGCTCCGGCAGGGGGTGGTGGCAACCCCTGTTGTACTCTTTCGCCCCAACTTTCTCTCACTCTTTCTTCCTGTTTCTTGAGTAAAGCTGCAATGAATTGGCATCCTGTCCAGCTG
>NC_068990.1:33004181-33005225 GCF_001194135.2 Octopus bimaculoides | reverse complement strand
CGAGAAACTGGGCCCATGAGCCTGGCTAGGCTTGAAAAGGGTGCATAAAAAAAAATGTCCATTACCTATATAAAAAAACGAACTGTATTCATTTAATGTTATTCCAAACCACAAAACTTTGTATGCAACAATACAGAACAGAGAAGACACCATTTCACAACACCATTTCTCCAGAGATTTCCTGAAGAAGGGGTCCTAATCCCGAAATGAAATTCTGAAGTACAAGTTAAAAGTACAAACCATTGACTTGCATTACTTCTTATAACTTGCATTGTTTTGGCTTTAAGAAAAGATAAAAACAGTTGTGTGTATGTGTGTATGTATACACGTACGTACACACACACACACACACACACACATGCATGACCTTTAGCTCTTATCATGAAAAGTAAATTGAATTAAGGGATATTTGGATATTTCTAGAATGTCACAAAAGTGCTTTAAAAAGCCAAACTATTTGGGGGTTTTGTTTTTTCATTATTTTTTTATATATTCTTTTTTTTTTTTTGTAAGAGAGAAGAGATTTGGTTTACACAAATATCTTGGACTGCTTCAAAAAAATATGTCTTTTTTTCATTTTTATACCAGACTTACATTTTGTATTTTTGCTAACTTGTCTATATTTTGTTTCACTAAAACGGTGAAACAGCCAAGAAAACCAATGATAACATTACAACAACCAGTATACATACACATACAAATATATATATATATATATATATATACACACACATGTACACACACACATACAAACACACACAGAAAAAATCTATCAACTCTTTGCAGAGCATTCTCATTGTGATTGTTGTAGTAGTTATCCTTCTTCTTCGTCTCCTCCCCCTCCTCCTCGTCATCATCATCATTATTATTGTTGTTGTTTTTGTTGCTAATATTATTGTCATTTGGACTCATACTTTATACTAAGGCAGATGAAGAAATATTCTTATTTTTGCTATTATTGTTACCATCATCATCATCATTATCACCATTACCACCATTATAAATACATACATATATATATATATATATATATATATATATATA
>NC_068990.1:32999100-33004072 GCF_001194135.2 Octopus bimaculoides | reverse complement strand
TATATCCAACATGAAATTCAATATTTGTTATTCCCCAAATATTCCCAATAGCAGGGTCATTATCTGACCTAATTGTATTCTTATTTTGTATTCTTATTTGTATTGAGTGTATTCTTATATCATATTCTTAGATACTCTCTCTCTCGTTCCTAAAGTTTATTTTTCCCTCTTTTTTTTTTTTTTTTTGGTATTTTGGAGTAGTAATAGTCATGGTGGTTGAGCTTTGGTAATTAAAGAAATGGTTATTGGTTATTCCACTTTTGTCATATTTGCTGCTTTTTTAACTGCATTATTCACGATCGTTCAAGTTTTTTGGTACGCATAAATGTACATGATGCACACACTCGTACACACACAAATACACACATGACACACACACACACATACACACACATTCATGCATACATACATACATATATATATATATATATACATATATATATATATATATATATACACACACACATATATGTAAGTACGTATGCATATTAATGCTTGTTTTTATGTTCAGTTATAATAAAAACAATTTTACATTAATCTGATGGGTTACTCTATACTTCGAAGTCACTGTCAACAACATACATGTTTAAAAATAACAAATACCCACACATAGAGTCACCTATATACACATATACATACATATTTATATATACATATATGTATGTATGTATGTATGTATGTATGTATGTATGTATGTGTGTGTGTATGTATGTATGTATGTTGGTATGAATATTAAGAGTATCAGGGAGTTTGTATGTGTGTCATGTGTGCAGATGAGAGATGAGTGTGTAAATAGACTGTCTGATGATATGCATGTAAATAAAATATAGAGCCAGAGTATAGATGGATATGCATGTACATGCTTGTGTGTGCTAGATGATAGAAAGTAGATCTTGGTGGCTACATACATACATACATATATATGTTTGTGTGTATAGTAATATATGTGTTAGGTTATAAAGAGTAGATTTCCCTCAGATTCACTGCACTTCCAAGGATTTCTATAATATCTGATATTCATCTATAAAAGGTTCTACCAAAGATACTCTGCATAATTTCATGTTGTCATTTATTATTATTATTATTATTATTATTATTATTATTATTATTATTATTATTATTATTATTATTATTATTCACATTGTTGTTGCTGTGGGGGTGAATAATCAATGTTGTTTCAACTTGAAAGGTTTCATCTCATCCTGTGTGTCTGTTGCTTTCTGACACCCCCAGGGACCCAGGCTTTGTTGAGAGAGAATATATACACTCACTCTGTATGTATGTACGTGTGTGTGTGTGTGTGAATATATATATGCATACTCAAACACACACAGAACAGTACATTTTTACATATATATATATATATGTGTGTGTGTGTGTGTGTGTGAATATGTATGTATGTATGTGATATATTTTCCGGGGGTTTATATAAAGGAAATAACAGCAACATGAGATAAAATGAAGAGAAAACATTACACATCACCAATTATGTGTGTGTATATGTATATTACACACACATGTGCACATGCATGCGTGCACAGACGCATATGTATTTTATGTGTACATAAAAACACACCACACACATATAAAGCTGTCATTGGTGAAACTTCAAAGTAACAGTTGCTGTGCCTAATAACAGATATAAAAAAACACACACACACACATATACAAATACATACAGTAAAAAACACATGCACAAGAGTCAGTCATTAATTATCCATTGACAGGAAAATTAGTTTCACCTGCATCACTAGGCAGAGTCTGCTTTTTGTCTCTATAGTGTGTATCTCTACAGATGGTCTGCCTCTTGTCTCTACATTGTCCATCTTTAGACAGGATCTCCTACTTGTTTCGACAGTGTGTATCACTAGGCATGCCCTATCTCTATTTTTGTCACTAGCCAGGGTCTGTCTACATCAAGTCACGACAGGTAGATTTGAACATGAGACATCAGATGTCATTGTTACTAACCATGATCACTCCACTTATTTGTTTACTCCAGAGAAGCACTGCATTTATTTCTGTAATTCATTTCATGTGGGCTAAAAATGGATCAGGAGATGAAATCCATTGAACTCTTTCAGTAGGGCATCGGCAATATTTGACTAAATTAATGTTGATGTTGTTGTTTCTTGGCCAATTGTTATTCTAAGACAATGACATCTGCCAAGCCTGTAAAGTATTTAGTGAATAGGGGCATGTAGAATTAAATTTATTGCCCATATAGTCGACAATATATTTGCAGTGAACTTTAAATGAAACCAGAAAGTGGTCTATAGACAAGTGAAAGGGGATGTTAGACCACTTGAGTTCATATCCACCTCAGTATTCCGCTAAGTAAATACTTAGAGCAACACATTAGACTATTTATACAGGTTTTGGTTCACTTCACAGATAAGAACAATATAAGACAATCTGTGAAATTTGCTAGAATTTGACTGTGTTCTTGAGAGAATATTCTTTAATTTCAGCTTCACTACCTCAAACCAGAGCCAAATGTTAACCCTGAAGTGTTTTTGATGGCCTAGATGATACTTACATTCAACTACTATCATATCTAATTCAGTTTTATGTTCTGGCAAAACACACAGCCCATTAATTCTTGGAATGTATTGTTTTAGCAGAATACAAATGATTATGGGCTATTAAATGTTCACCCCTTGTTGTTAATATTGTGTGGAAGTACTGGCTAAACAGTCTGTTCATTCCATGTAGACAATACAGTGTGGAACCATTGACCAAACAATCTATTCATGTAGATGGTGCCACCTTAATGCAGGGATTCCCCTGGCATTGCCTGGAGGGTTTACAGCTCTGGAGTCCCATTTATAATCAATGCATACTGTAGTTTTGTTTACAGAGACCCTACTTCTTTGCTTTGCTGGGAGACATATAAACTATCAGGACAACTCTGTGTTTAGGTTATTAGGTGTGCAACTACTTACTGAACAATGAAAGTCACCAGACACTCTCTACAATGAATATGAAACTAAATTGTTGTCCTTTGAAGCCATGAATTATCCTTCCTTAGAGTGACACAAGACTCTTCATATCAAAGTAGTGTACCATAGATTAAATTCACTCCACAGTGTAACTGGTACTTAATTTAACTGCATGATCCTGTAAGTTAGCTTCTATTTAGTCACTCACCTTGCTAAAAGTAGCAGCTAAATTTCCCTCAGTTTACATCCTACTATGTTTGAAATGAACAACACATTTAGCCTTGGGCTGACCAAAGCCTTGTGAGTGGATTTGATAGACAGAAACTGAAAGAAACCCGTCATATATATATATATATATATATATATATATATATATATATATATATATATATATGTATGTGTGTGTACGTCTGTGTTTGTCCCCCACCATTGCTTGACAACTAATGCTGGTGTGTTTTCCCCGTAACTTAGCAGTTCAGCAAAAGAAACTGATAGAATAAGGCTTACAAAGAATAAGTCCTGGGGTCAATTTGTTTGACTAAAGGCGGTGCGCCAACATGGCCACAGTTAAATGAGAAACAGATAGAAAGAATAAATGAATAAACCATTGTTCACTAAGTTTATAGGAATGCCTACATTACAACATGCAGCACTCTTTAGCTCTAGTAATGATGGTATATGCTCACTTAAATCAGATATATGTGTATATGTGTGTGTCTAGGCCAGTGCATGTGAGTGTTTGATCATGTGTGCACATATTAATGTATGCATATCTATGTGCATGCACATGTGTGTATATGTATGTGTGTATGCAGTAGTGCAATCCAATATATTTATACCAATACATAGATATATCATCAATTACTTAAAATAAGAAATGTCTCATGACTAATTTTTTTTTCAAAAAGACGAACGAGATATAAACACAAATTACAGAGAAAAAGAGAGAGAGAAAGGGTGAAAGATATAGATAGACGGGGTGGGGGATAGATGACGGGAGAGATAAAAAGTGATAGAAAGAGAGAGAAGGAGGAAGTTTGACAAACAAAACAGTTTCAGTGAGAGATGGAGGGGAGGGAGAGAGAGAGAGAGAACTAAAGAGGTGAGATTAGTTGAGATATATTTGAAAGATAAAAGATAGAGCTATTACTGCTGCTGCCACCACCACTACAAATGTTATTGCTACCACCCTCATCACTGCTTATGTCACCACCACCACCACCACTGCTACTAATGTTACTATTGCTACGACAACAAATAAGTAAGCCGACAAGAGAGTGTGTGTTTTGGCATGGTTTCTACTGCTGGATGCACTACCTAGGAGCACTCCATCAGTTACGACGACGAGGGTCCCAGCTGATATGATCAACGGAACACAGCCTGCTCTTGAAATTAACGTACAAGTGACTGAGCAATCCACAGACGCACGTATACCCTTAACATAGTTCTCGGGGAGATTCAGCGTAACACAGAGTGTGACAAGGCCGGCCCTCTGAAATACAGGTACAACTCATTTTTGCCAGCTGAGTGGACTGGAGCAACGTGAAATAAAATGTCTTGCCCAAGGACACAACACATTGCTGGGAATTGAACTCACAACCTTACAATCGGGAACCAAATGCCCTAACCACTAGGTCACGTGCCTTAACATGCACTTCCTAATACCAACTGCTTTACAGAATGTACTTAGAGGGTGCTTTTCACATGGCACCAGCACAGGTGCTTTTCTACATGGGGCCAACACATGTTTTTTTTACATGGTGCCAAAACAGGTGCTTTTTACATGGTTCTGGACCAGGTGCTAATTCTTTCTAATTTTGGTACAAGGCCTGCAATTTTGAGGAGAGGGATTAGTTGATATCATCAACCTCAGTGCTTGACCAGTGCTTGACCATACCCAAACGGATGAAGGGCAAAGTTGAACTCAGACTACAAAGCCAGAAGAAATGTTGTTAAGCATACTAACAGTTGAGGGATAATCAATTAAATCAACCCAGTTTTTTATTGACCCGAAAGGGATAAAAAGGCCA
>NC_068990.1:32991600-32994100 GCF_001194135.2 Octopus bimaculoides | reverse complement strand
CTCTTCTATTTGCAGCTGTCCATGATAAATTAAAGTATACTTCCTTCAGAGAATAATTTACCAAATACATCACAGAGATATGACTGTGTTATTTTCTATTGTTGTGTGAATTGTGTTATAAGACTCTGGTACAGCATAATTTCTATTTATAATTTATATTATCTTGTTCTGCTGAAGCTTTTTTCTTCTTTGTTGTTGTTGTTACTGTTGTAAATGTCATTTTGTTTGTTTGATAATTTTACATCATCCATTTTTGGGTATGTTCCAAGATAGCTTTCCGACCAGCTGTGACAAGTTGATTCCATCACAGTAAGAAAGGCAAAATTTTTAATCTCGAGAGCAGCAGTCTTCACCCTTTTTGTACCACAAACCAGTTTTGTGCAAGACAGTTTTTCCATGGACCAGGGGATCAATTGCATAACAAAACACAATGCAGTGAATAATTTAATTATAATAAATGTTATACATACATAATGCAAAACACCTGCAGATTGCAATAGTCAATAAGATAGAAATAAAATTAAAACATTTATTCTTTCTGTGCAGCTCAGTACCAAATGATTCATGGTCCAACCGGGAAACTGGGCCCATGAGCCTGGCTAGGCTTTGAAAGGGCGACGTTTTTTTTTATTTTATACTGCCTAACCTATTGTTGTTAACTGGTCATCATAGATGGCAAATATTTAGCATTGTATACATAGCAGTGATCTAATCAGTTTTCATGGAAAGGCCAACATCTACAGTAGGCAGAAAAATTTGGAAGCAAATTCATTGCATGTAAAGATATTTTGTGTATGTATGTCATAGAATGTTTTTGTTACACAACCAAATTAAAGAGGTGAACACCAGATCAGAAATCATTTTTGTTATTTTGGGAACCTAATTAGATTCAGTATAGCTGAAGTTTAAGATCCACTCATCTAGATTCAAATATATTGTAGCAGTAAGTAATTGCAGAGTTAGCAGAGCATTGAACAGCATGTCTTGTAATGGTCTGTCTATTTCTCTTCTCTTGAAGTTAAAATACAACTGAGACCAACTTCATTCTTTCAAAATCAATACAGAACCACTCCAGTACTCAAGGTAATCCTTTCTCTATGGAAAGGGATGAACTCCACCAAGAATAAAACATCCAAGATATGCAGTATATCACAGCTGCACTTCTATGAGCTCTTGAGGAGGTGAGGGTCCAAGGAAGAGAGGTAGCATTTTAGAGAATGCATGACTAATTAGTTAAAATGTTCACACCGTCATAATTAGATCCCAGGTTTAATTCTGTTATTCAGCAACTTGATGTAATTCTAAAAGAGATTTGGATCAACTCAACGTTTGTAGAAGCCAATTGGGTGAATTGTACCTTTTATCCAAAGGGTCAGCTTTGTCCGACTAATTCTACTTAAGGATGACATTAAGGTACATGTGTGTATGGAATAATTAACCACTTTCACTACTATACAACAAGTATTTAATTTAATTGTTCAAAAAACTACAATGCACATCTTCAAAATTAATGCAAAGTCCATCATCAGATTACAGACAATGGTATATGCTTATAAAGCTTTATTCTCTTTAATTGTCATTGTTCAGCCTCGGGTCAGCTCTAGTTGATCAAATCTATGAACAAAGACACTCTAACCATAACCATCCTCTCTGTATCTTATGCCATGAGTATCTTTTTCTTCCTCAGATGATCACAACTCAATTTGTTGATAGTCTACAAAGGAAGCAACTCTTTCAACAACAATCTTTCCTCTGATAGGTCTGGTCCCTTAGCCTTTGATGTCCTTAACTTGCAAAACAGCAGCTTCTTTTCTATTTAGGTGTTGTCCCACAACCTTTGGAATTCTAGATTCCTCCTGCAAGGCAACAGTTATTATTTGACTATAGCTAGTTACTACTTGTTACCAAACCCGAGATTTATAAATGTAGTTGACTCTGCAACCTTCGCAGATGCAACTGTTCCAGATGAGAGCAGAGACAGGAATAGTGTCTGTTAAGAGGTAACTTCTTTCTTATCAGTATAGGAATTTTTTCCAGATTTGGACCCTAACACCAGATTAGAATCATACCCTAAAGAGTAGGGTGTAATTTGTAATAATAGATGTAAAAGCAAATACACACACACACACACATTATTTGGGCTGAAGCACCATCTTGCTACTCTCAATTTCATGTGTGCACAGAGTAGCAAAAGACTGACTCAACTCAAATAATAATAATAATAATAATATATATATATATAGCGACATCGTTGCCAGTGCCCCTGGACTGGCTCTTGTGCGGGTGACACATGAAATGTTTCGAGCGGGATCGTTGCCAGTGCCCATGGACTGGCTCATGTGCGGGAGGCACATGAAATCTTTCGAGCGGGATCGATGCCAGTGCCCCGGGACTGGCTCATGTGCGGGCGACACATGAATCTTTCGAGCGGGATCGTTGCCAGTGCCCCTGGACTGGCTCATGTGCGGGCAACACATGATATCTTTCGTGCGAGATCGTT
>NC_068990.1:32981678-32989248 GCF_001194135.2 Octopus bimaculoides | reverse complement strand
TATATATATATATATATATATATATATATATATATATATATATTCATACTCAGAGAAATATGGAAATTAAATGCACATTAGTACACACATGCTCACATACTCATACACGCAGCTCCACTGCAGAACAGTATTTATTATGGATATTCAACTCTTACGGATACATGCATACATATATACACATACATATATACACATACATATATATATACACACACATGACAGCATGGACGGCGGACGTTAAACAATGATGATGATGATGACATATACACATGCACATACATACTTATACACACAAGCTTAAGTACTTATATACACACTACATATATGCATACACACATATATACATATATGCACACACACAAACATACAAACTCAAAAGCATGCACACACACACACACACATATGCACACCTAAAACATATACCAAAACACATAAATATGCATACACACACACACATACAAAGTTGATATGTTGTTGACAAATGTGTACACAAACACAGCCACATATATTTGTACAAGATTAACATACTCATTCAGCAGTGCATAGCTACAAAATATACTCATGCACACACACACACACACAGACACACACACAAGGTACCCAGGAATACCTCGTTTTATTTATTGACTAAAAAAAATGCTAATCTATTTCCTGCTCAGCATCACATTATAAAACCATCAACTCACCAACCACATGCTGGAATACATTTTAAATAATATCCATCTTATTTTTCCTCTTCCTCCTCCTCATTATTGTCCTCATCATCACCATCATTATTATTATTATTATTATTATTATTATTATTATTATTATTATTAACCATCATCATCGTCATCATTATATATGCTTTGATTGTTTTGCAACTTACAGAGAAATGGTATGATTGCTCGATAGTGTAGGCCTCACTTGAATCTTTTATCAATATATTGGCAAAGTTTCAAAGTGTTGTCATGCCTGGACACTAAATATTTTACTATAACATTAATACAGTTCTCCTGCTCATTGTACTTGTGTATTCAAATTAGGTTTTTGTTTATTGCTTCGTGTTATTAATTACTTCAACAAAGCATTGCACAGGCCGGTAGCTAGCAAGCAATCCTGCTACACTTTCTCTGATTCACCAACATGGAGTATGAAGACGATCAGCCAGTGAACAAGTGGATTAAATGTAAGTCTTTGGGCCTGAAAGTTATTAGCTTTCAAAAACTCCATAACTGAAACTGTGGTGTATCCTTGAGCAACATTGTCAACTGAGACAATGCATCATACAAGTATTGATTTTACACTTGAGGTATTTTGTTAGAGTTGAGGAGTTGAACAGAAATTTTCACTATTCTTCTGTCTGATATAATCTACAAGCTGAAATCTGACATATGGTCCCTTGATCTCCACTTCTAGATTCTTTACTGAGTTAATCAACTTCTATGAAGACACTAAAGTACATAATCGAATTGCTGGACTTTATTTGTCTTTGTTGTTTTGATATTATTTGATATTATTGGTGATCATAAGACAGTGAACTGACAGAATCATTTGCATGTTGGACAAAAAATGCTAAGCAGTCTTTCTTCTGGTTCTTTACATTCTGAGTTCAGCTTCAGCCGAGGTTGACTTTGCTTTTTAGATTTTTGGGGTCAATAAAATAAAGTACCAGTCTTTTACTGGAGTCAATGTAATCAACTTTCCTCCTCACATTGACAAAAAAAAAAGAGAAAAAAATTGCTGGTTTTGTGCCGACATTAGAAAGAATGTTACTAGTGATCATAACAGTAAATATAAATCCAGAGAAATTTATAAAATTAAAATTTACAGATCTATCAAACCATTCCAAAAAAATAATTAACAAAACATGATGTAAATATTTTATATACTCATGCGTTTTTAATATATCTAACTATATAAGGCTGTTGTGATATATGGGTGCAAAAATACATATTCATAAGCACATACACAAACATGCATACACTTACACATAAAAGATAGTAATAGGTGCAAGAATAGCTGTGTGGTAAAGGAATTTGTTTCTAAACTGTATGATTTGAGTTCAATTATCACTGTGCGGCATCTTGCACATGTATCTTCTACTATAGCCCCAGGTTGTTCAGATTAATTACAAAAGTAAGGAGCATACTGCGGGGATGGATTCTGATCTTTGGTAGATACAGGAACATTTCTGGACATGTTTCTCAATGGCCAAACCTCCTCAGTAGAAAATAGGTTTACTGAAATGACTGAGGGTAACAATATTGATTAGGCAATTTAAAATAATGAGATGAGAAAATTCCCCACCAGGGTGCTTTCTCTGCAATTTATATATAGATGATTGCCATACACATATTTGTGATAAATGTATAAATTTCTGTTTGAATGATTTGTTAAGGCAAGTAGTTGTTGTTCTGACTTCTGTTTGTTTGTTTTTTTTTTTGTTTTTTTTTTCTTTCTCTACCTAATATATAACTCTTCCTAATCTCCAAGCTATTCAACCATGAAGAGAAAATGATAAATATATATTTCTGCTGGTGAAGATTGAAACATGAAGATGCAAATGAGAAATTTACCAATAACTATTAAATATGCTGAAATTTCTTCTTCTAAATTGGAATTCCATTCAGAAAAATATTTGCTATATTTTATTCCTGAAGTTCTACTGCCAAATCTCCAGTCTTGTATGATTAAAATTTCTGCATTATTTAGATAGAGAACATGTATTTGCTCCAAAAGCAAATTAAACATTAAAGCACAAAAATGAAAAGGGAAATGTATCTATAATAATGATAATAATAATAACAGCAACAACAACAATAATAATAATGATAATTTATTTCTGATTGTTTAGTTTTCTTCATTTTCTTCAAATTTTGTAAAATGAATTATATATTCACTCATTTGGTTTATGTTATTTATTTTCAACTTAACATGGCGTGAATGCTTCTGAGGGTGTGCACATACATACACACACATACACCCACATATAAATAGATTCTCATCATTCACCAATGAGTATTCAGTTGTTCAGTCAACTGAATTACTTACTCATTGAGTTAACCTCTAAGTGACTGAGTATTCCAGAGACATTTTAAGCCTTAATGTAATTCATATATATATATATGTTTGTATGTGTATATATATGTACGTGTGTATGTATATATATATATATATATATGATGCCAGGGCTGCCTGACTGGCTCCTGTGTTAGTGGCACGTAAGAAAGCACACACTACACTCTCGGAGTGGTTGACATTAGGAAGGGCATCCAGCTGTAGAAACATTGCCAGATGTGATTGGATCCTGGTGCAGCCCACTGGCTTTCCAGACCTCAGTCAATCCATTAAACCCATGCCAGCATGGAAAACGGACATTAAACGATGATGATGATGATAAGTAAAATGAAGACCCAAGGATCAAGGTGTAGTAAGGTTCAAGCAAACCATAGAAGGTATTAAAAACAGCTTTCAGGAACAATAGTGATTTATTGACATACAAGGTTGCAAGTTTTTCCCATGTTGAAGTTCAATAAGCTGTTGTTAACTTCTTTTGATTAAGGTATTTCTGGCCTGATGGATAGCTTGTGGATTATCCCCTCATTTGGATAATTACTATTTCTGAGATTCTACTAGCTATGAAGCATACGTAGGCTGGATTTTATACACTCCATTCCCTAATTGTGGACCTATATATATATATATATATATATATATATATATATATATATTACACTCTTGGAGTGGTATTACACTCTTGGAGTGGTATTACACTCTCAGAGTGGATTACAATCTCAGAGTGGTTGGTGTTAGGAAGGGCATTCAGCTGTAGAAGCAATGCAGAATCAGACTGGAGTCTGGTGCAGCTCCCCAGCTTACCAGCCCTGGCCAAACTGTCCAACCCATGCCAGTATGGACAACGGACGTTAAATGATGATGATAATGATGCTATATATATATAAGAGAGAGAGAGAGAGTGAGAGATGAGTAAAAAATTGTGTGACAGAGGGAGAGATGTGAAAAGTCTAAAGAGAAAAGAAAAGCAAAGTTTAAAGTGACAAATTAACAATGTTTTTGCACCTCACACTAACACACCTCAGCTACTACTCCATTGCAACTTTCTACATCCCTTTTTTATACTCATCTCCATTTTGCTCCAAGAGGTCCTTCGACCTAGAACTTTGGGGGACATCCATTATTTTGTGTTGCATCTGGATCTCTATGAAATTTGGGTAAGATTCATTGAGAAATAGTACTTCTGATTTAAGACAGTGAGACAAACATTGATGCTTATAGATATAAATGAATATATGTCTATCAATATGCATATGTATTTACATATATGCATGCATACATATATATATATATATAAATATATATATATATATATATATATATATATATATATATATATATATATATATATATATATGCACATATATTATTATATTATTATATAATTATAATAATATGTATGTGTATGTCTGTGTTTGTGTACATGTGTGTGTATGCACATGAGCACATGTGTGCATGAATTAGTAGTGGAAGATAGACGGACGCAGATACATAAATGTTGTCCCAGCAGAAGTGAGTTACTATGTGCTAAGCATTATAAATGAGGTGAAATTTTAACATTTGCCAAAATAAATGTCATATTTATATGTCAGTTTATTATGTTTACAAACAGTAAAATATAAAATAAAATTTTCAGAAAAGTGTATTAAATATACATCCTGAATATGCACACACGCACACGCACACACACACACACACACACACACAGATGCACATTTATTACAGTATATAGAAAAGTTACAGGTATCGAATGTTGAGAACTAGGACTTATGTATGCAATAGATGTAGTGCAGATTCTTTTATTATAGTTGTCCAATACTGACAGATCCAGTGAGTTATAATAGAGGCTAGGATGATTTGCCAAAAATTGCTGGTGAAGTGTTTGGTCTTGGAAAATGGCCAACCTGAACATCAGAATGCATAATGTAGACTATATAAAATCAAGAAGTAATATTGTATTATTTAGAAACTGGTAAATTGCTTTGAAATACTATCGCTTCTAGTTACTACTACTTTGATATTGCATGAATGTCTGTGGTATCACATGAATGAATATGTTGTGGTATAGAAAGCTGTGTTATGGCATGGAAACCTATGTTATCACATGAAACTCTATGTTATAACATTTATACCTGTGTTATCACATGAATACTTGTTATCACATAAATGTCAGTTATAAACTCCTAAAATAAGAAAAAAACTCAAGTTTGGTTGATATCAATGCATATTTGATTTAGGTTATTGGCCTTTAAATATGATGTAGTTATTATTAAGGCTATGAGCTGGCCGAATTGTTAGCACACCAGAAAAAAATTCTCACTAACATTTTGCTCATCTTTGTGTTCTAAGATCAAACCCTGCCATGGTCAACTTTGCTTTTCATCCTTTCAGGGCTGATAAAATAAATACCAGTTGTGCAGTGGGGTCACTGTAATCAACTAGCCCCCTTTCCACAAAATTTCAGGCCCTTTGCCTTTAGTAGAAAGTATTAAGCTGGCAGAACCACTAGCAGACTGGACAAAATGCTCAACGGCATTTCATCTGTCTTTACATTCTGAGTTCAAATTCCACTGTGATTGCCTTTCCCTTTCATCCTTCCAGGGTCATCAAAATAAGTACCAGTTGAGTACTGGGGTTGATGTAATTGACTTAATCTCTCCCCCAAACTTGTTGGCCTTGTGCCTTTAGTAGAAAGGATTACTATTCATTATTATTATTGTTATTTCTCTTTATCACAGGTTTTGTTGGAACTCTTGGAGTCTTGCATGCATAGTGGGCCTGCTACCTGCAGCCTACGGTACCATGCTATCCATTGTTTTCAGCTATCTAATACTTTCCTGATTATTCTGGCAATGCCAAGGAAGCAAAACTTTTGTAATAGTCTACTGGGCACTCTATTCCAATTTCCTTTATAATCTCCTTGATTCCTTCTAATACTGTTCCCAAGGACCCAACAATAATTGGCACTATCTTCCCCTTCATTTTCCATAGCTGGGCTATTTCGTACTTAAGAGGGTTGTATTTATCTATCTTTCCGCCTTCCTTCTTGACTATTCATGGGTCAAAGGGGCATGCAACATCAACTGTATAACACATGTGGTGCATCTTGTCCACCACTACTATGTCCAGTCTGTTATGCTCTAGCACATGATCTGTATGGATTGAAAAATCCCAAAGGATTTTGCTAGTCTTTGACTCTGCCACTCTCTGCAGTTTGTACTCATACCATGTCTTGCCTCTCTCTGTTTCTGGCACTCAGAGCTTTGTACCCAAGTATTTTTCTCACTTGCTGCAGGTACTCTCTTTTTGTCTTTTCCTTCATGTCATTGTGCTTTATTATTATTATTATTATTATTATTATTATTATTATTATTATTACTATTATTATTCTGAAGGCAGCAAGCTGGCAAAATCGTTAGTGCACCAGGCAGAAAGCTTAGTGGCACTTCATTCATCGTTTGATTCTGAGTTCAAATTCCACTGATGTCGACTTTGCTTTCCATCCTTTCAGTATTAATAAAATAAGTATCAGTAAATCGGTGAGCTGGCAGAAACGTTACGACACCGGGCGAAATGCTTAGCAGTATTTCGTCTGTCTTTATGTTTTGAGTTCAAATTCCACAAAGGTCAATTTTGCCTTTCATCCTTTTGGGGTCGATAAATTAAGTACCATTTGCGTACTGGGGTCGATCTAATCGACTGGCCCCTTCCCTCAAAATTTCGGGCTTTGTGCCTAGAGCAGAAAAGAATGAAATAAGTATCAATAGAGCACTGGGAGTCAATGCAATTGACCATCTCCCCCCCCCCTAATTTCAGGCCTTGTGCCTTTAGTAGAAGGGATCATTATCATTATTGTTATGGCCATCATCACCATCATTAACCTTCACCATCATCACCATCATCATTGCAAGTATCATTTTAGCTTCACTTTCATTATGACTCATTCTTCATTGCATGATTTTGTATACCTAATGTCAGTGTGATGGTGAACATGTTGCACATTTTATCATGCACAGCAACATATGCTACAGCTCACAGTAAGCTTTTGTTAATTACCAATACCTGTGACTAACTTATCACTTGCAACACATACATAGCCACAACCTCTCTTTGGTTTCCATCAATACTCACATTCAGACACACAAAAGCACACACACACTTGTAGATACAGATACGTACATACCCACACACACTGTACATGCGTGCTTGATATATATGCAATATATACATATGATAATATATGATATATAAATAGGCACTGGAGTGGCTCTCTGGTAAGAAGCTTGCTTCACAACCACATGGTTCTGGGTTCAGTCCAACTGTGTGTTGCCTTGGGCAAGTGTCTTCTACTATAGCCCTGGGCTGACCAAAGCCTTGTGAGTGGATTCGGTAGATGGAAACTGAAAGAAGCCTGTCATATATATATTTGTATATATATATATATATGAACATACATGTATATGTGTATGTATGCATACATAAAAACATATATCTGCATATATATGTACGTATG
>NC_068990.1:32980586-32981244 GCF_001194135.2 Octopus bimaculoides | reverse complement strand
GCTGAAAAATAGCAGTCAAATTCTGACTCTAAAACAATAACTGTGGTTTTAGAGTCAGAATTTGACTGCTATTTTTCAGCGTGGCGGTATCTCTTAGATACCCTGTATTATAATTTTAAATAATTTTAAATAATTATTACCTTTGATGGTTTTTATTCTCATGCTGGCCACTTGATAAGATCAATATTTTAAATATCGATCTTATCCTTATTTATATAAATATATATATATATAGATACACTTATATATGTGTGTGTGTATATATATATATATATGAACATACATGTATATGTGTATGTATGCATACATAAAAACATATATCTGCATATATATGTACGTATGTTTGTGTAGGTTGATAGATAGATAGCTATACACACACACACACATAGGTATACATACGAAAAGGTGCATACTGAATGTGTCATATGTATTCACACATAACTTAAAAACAGAGTGGCTGTGTGGTAAGTAGCTAGCTTACCAACCACATGGTCCCGGGTTCAGTCCCACTGCGCGGCATCTTGGGCAAGTGTCTTCTACTATAGCCTCGGGCCGACCAAAGCCTTGTGAGTGGATTTGGTAGACGGAAACTGAAAGAAGCCCGTCGTATATATGTATATATATGTATATATATATATATATATATATATATATATAT
>NC_068990.1:32978713-32980339 GCF_001194135.2 Octopus bimaculoides | reverse complement strand
ATGTGTGTGTGTGTGTGTATGTTTGTATGTGTGTGTGTTTGTCCCCCCAACATCGCTTGACAACCGATGCTGGTGTGTTTATGTCCCCGTAACCTAGCGGTTCGGCAAAAGAGATCGATAGAATAAGTACTAGGCTTCTAAAGAATAAGTCCTGGGGTCGATTTGCTCGACTAAAAGGCGGTGCTCCAGCATGGCCTCAGTCAAAAGACTGAAACAAGTAAAAAGAGTAAAAAAAAAAAGAAAAGAGTATACATAAATACACAAGTGAATTTACATATACAGACACTTTAACAAAAGCACATACACACAAACACATGTACAATGTGATATATATATAGTATTAGGCACATATACAAATAAATTCACCTGTACACACTCATATGCATATTCTATGCAAACATATAGTAACATGTGGCCAAATCACACGCACAGACACACACCCACATAAGCATTCACACACAGCTGAGAGAGACGGATTCTAACAACCAAGAATACAAATCCAGTCTTTGTGATGTCACAAACAACTGGAGATATTCCAAATGAAAATCCTAACACTGAATTATAATTTCCTTCCCTGTTTGTTGTTGCTGTTTTGTTAAAGAAGTTGTTGCTGTTATTGTTGTTTTGGTGTTTTTACTTGGTCTACACAAAAACAGAATGTCATTGAACATCTACAAGCTGGCAGCAAAATTTATATTCTGTTTCTGCTACCAACACTAACATCATTAACATTAATACAATCACAATCAGTACATATATATATGTATATGACAAACATATCTGAGATGACATTGTATATTCATGTTTATTTTAGTGCTGAGTGTCACTTCTCAGTATTTTATGCTTACTTTTAACATACACCTATATCAAACACTAAAATTATGATATACATGCAAACATACAGATATATGTATATATGTATAATACGAAATTAATTTGTGCAAAAATCACATACACACACACACACATATATAGGACCTGTAGGTCCTATTTTCCCCTAGTGTGGTCTTTGCCCTTTTAGATCATTATATTGTGTATTTTTAGTCCTTCCACCTAAAGTGTGTCTCTAAATCAGTGGTTCCCAAAGTCGGTGGTATTGCCTCCCTGAGGGCGGTGGAAAGTTCCAAGGAATCGTTGAAGAAAAGTGGGGTGATAATGGAGGTAGCGATTCATGTAAAAACACACAAAATAACAGGTTCATTAGGTTAAGTTTTATCTGTGAAATACAGTTGCTTTGAATTTGCTTCACAAAGAGGACTATGTTTATGATGGTTAGTTGGGGCGGGAGCGCTAGGAATGTGGCCTAGGTGTTAAGCGGGTGGCAGCCTGAAAAAGTTTGGGAACCACTACTTTAAATCAAACCTTCAGGATTTTCCAAATTTAAAATTTTCTATTTTGTCCTCAACATTTTCCTTCCACTCCTCTCTCTTTGACTACCCCCATCTACCCTTCCATTCTCACTTTCTTTATTGCTCCTGCTTTAATATGTAAAATGTATGTAGATCAGTGTATGTCAGAGATTTTGCTTGTGTATATATGTGAAGCGGGATGGTGCTACAAGCTAACTGATAGCAAGGGTGATAACTCCCTCCCATAAATCAGGATCTACAGAATGGTACCACAGAG
>NC_068990.1:32972223-32978524 GCF_001194135.2 Octopus bimaculoides | reverse complement strand
TATACTAGCCCTTATATATTTAATGTCCTTATATATTTAATACTCAATACTTCATTTCATTCTACTATTTATATTATATATTCCATATTCTATATCACACATTAATTTTATAAGAATATAAATAAAACATAAAAAAACAGACAGAGTTGGAACTCTTTTAAATAATATATATATATATATATACCTACATGCAAGTGTGTGTCTGTCTGTCTGTATATATATATGTATATATATATACACACACACACATATATCTATATATATTATTCTTAAACAAGAATGTTGTTGACAGGGGCTTTAAAGCTTAGGTCGGTTAAGCCATCATCAAACTTCAAAGTCACTGCCAACAACATTTTTATTTAAGAATAAGTTTGTATTCTACAAAAGTATGGCATAACCCATCATATATTAGGAAACCAATTGTTATGACTGGTCATAGAGCAGACACTAGTTTCACACAGAACAATTAACTTCCTAAAAATATATTACTTCTCTAATGTTTTAGAGTGTTTCTTTACTGGATATATGAACTAGTGGCAATATATATATGTGTGTGTGTGTGTGTGAGAGAGAGAGAGAGATTGAGAGAGAGAGATTGAGAGAGAGAGATTGAGAGAGAGAGAGAGTGTGTGTGTGTGTGTGTGTGTGTGTGTGTGTGTAAATATATAATTAAAACTAGTCACTCCTTAAAACTTTTCTCATTTGCAACCTTGAGGTTAGTCAATATTTTTCAAAATTACACCATGTTTCCCCAAGCAATAGTCAAAACATTTAACTGAACTTTTCTTAACATAACCTTGTTTTTCTAATTATTTCATTTACCTTTTTTATTCTATCCGAAAACATTCCAACTACATTTATTTCATTAACTTGACTGGAAAGAACATTATGGCCTATCCTAAGAGGGATTCTACTTTGCACCCATGGTAACAATACAATATGAAAATTAAAACTGTCAGTTTTATAATAAATATTAGTCACATTATACATATATAATGCAATATTAAAGAAGTGTCCTGTTTTATTTCCATAACTTGATGACAGTGAAGTGCACATGGCTTTCGTTGTTTATGCTCAGAACTGTCCTGATCCAGCAAACTTATAATCACTATGATAAGAGACAGTCCTGATGTGATCATTCTATCATTTATTCATACACAGTAGTATGTAGGACTCCATTATCCAATATATTTTTCCTGCTTTTAAGCTTGTTGGTTGTAATTTGAATGAAATTTAGCTACTATTTTCAGATGGTTAAGCAGCTGCATAGAGGTTCCCACATTGGCTCCAATAAGAACAGTGTTTTATTTTATTTTATAGTCTTCCCAAACACTGTGGCTCCTAACTTTGAGTGTGGAGCTCTGTCAGTTATATGTTAACTATTCTTGTCAGTATATTGGCTTCAGAATAGACCCATTGGAAGAAACAGCTAATTAAGACAGCACCATCACAAAATAGTATTTGGAAGTCAGCAGACAAAAGTGAGAATTATACACAAGAATAAACCTGATGAGCTAAAACCCTGCTTGATATAATTCTTTCTATCATGGGCACAAGGGCTGAAATTTTTGTGGGGATAGAGCTATTCGATTACATTGACTCCAGTGCTTAAGTGATACTTATTTTATCGGCCCTGGAAGGATGGAAAGCAACGTTAACTTCAGCAGAATTTGAATTCAGAATGGGGAGAGTCAGATAAACCTATTCACCAGAAAGAAAGCAGAACCGTTGGTAATTGTAAAATTCTGGCTGTGTGAAATCATGGCTTCTGCTTTTACTAATGACACTTGTAGTATTTTAAAGAAATATCTAAAGACCACAACCCAATTGTTCCTGTGGAATATAGATTCATGTTAAACGTATCAAATTTGCTTTTTCATATAAAAAAAAAGACTTGTCTTGTTAATGTAAGACACTGTTATTTATCTACATTTTCTTCATCAATGTTGTACTACAACATATAAGTATACATACACACAAACATACAATACATATATATATATGTATATATATATGAATATATATATATATATATATATATATATATATATATATATATATATATATATATATATATATATATATAATGTGTGTGTGTGTATGTATGTATATATATATATATTTATACTTATACATACATATATATGTATACATACACACACATACATATCTATTATATATATACATATATATATATATATATATATATATATATATATATATATATATATATATATATATATATATATGCACATATACACGCACACACACAATAAATGCAGATAAAAGGAATAAATAGTTATTATGATGAGACAGATTAAGTAAAAACTAGTTTCTATATTAATAATGGTAGTGTTGGGAATTAATATTGATAAGTGTGTTGTAACAATCTAGAAACCACACAACAGAAGAACAAGATTGAATTTATTTAATGTAAAAACATTGTATAACATAATAAATATAACACTATCTAAGATTAAAAAAAAAAAACTTTAATGAGGCATTTACATCAGACATTGATTTCAAAATATTAATACTTCATTGACTCTCATCATCATAGCAGTCGCCATCACTGCCACTATCATTGTTGTGTGTTCAACAGTTTTATGTGAGTTTCTACTGCACCACCACCACCACATGTATTTCTTTTCTCCAGAGGTGTGTGCAGCATTGTCTTTCATGGATGGACAACTGTTATGTTGACTATATCATTTTTGCTTTAGTGTGTGGGGTTTGTTTTGTTGTTTCTTGTTATTTCACTGTGTCTTGTGTTGAGTAGAATCCAATAATAATAAAACTGCTAATGTGTTGATAGGTATATATGTAACTGAAACCTCAGTGCCTTTCACAGTCCTTAACTAAAGCTCACACCGTCTCTCAAGGTGACCATTGAGCTAAACTAACCTATTTGGGTTGCCTCCTCTGGAGGCATCAAATAGAAACTTTAAGACAAAGGAAAAGGGGGGAAAAAAGGACAGGACGAAAAGACAGAGGGAAAAGAAAAGGGAGGAAAAAAAGAGAGGAAGAAGAAAAGAAAGAAGAAAAGGAAAAGGGGGTAAGAGAATTGTTTATTGACAGACAATTTTGTTGATCAGGGTACTTGGCTTATAGTTACTCAATCTCCTGAAAATACCTGTCAAATCACTCCTTATTTCCCACTTTTTGTATGTACAATCCATCCATCTATCTTCTTCACCCACTATTCCTTGGAGAATCATTGGGATAGAATCCTCAGACACCTCTTTCACAGGGTCCTATCAGAAGCAACCATTACTACACTTTCTGGCTGGATTCCCAAGCATAACTATCTCTGAGGCTACAGATATTATCCAACCACCCTATTCTTGCTTTGCCCCTAGGTCTCCTGCTGGTTGGATCAGTTTGAGAAATCCATCTTGCAATTCTTTCCTAAAACAATCTAATCACATGTCCATGATAGTGGAGACGTAACTGCTTGAGCAGGAGAGACTCGTTGATCTCTGAGCATCACACCCAGTCAAATAACATTACTTCATTACTCTGGAGATCCTCCAAAGGAACCACATTTTGGTCACTTGTATTCACAGTGTTGAATAATGACCAAAAGAGTATATATAATGAGTTATATTATTTTGTTGGATGATGTTTTTAGTTTGTTGTGAGATTGGTTTTATGAGTCTCAGTGTTGGCTGGTGAATATGGAGATTATGTGCTGTATGAGTTTTGGTATATTAATTGGTGAATAGCAATTTTGTAGAAGGTGAGTTGTTGGCATTGGATTGGATTGGATTCCCTATGTTCAGTCCACTGCAAGATGAAGGCCTCAGCATGTTCTTGCCACCAAACATGGTCTGATGTGGAGGCCATTAATCTGAGCCTGAAATCATCCTGGTTTGATGAGCCTACTCTGTCACACTGGCTCAACATGGCTTGGTAGAGGGATGTGGCATTTACACTCTTACTCAAGAGTAAGCTAGGTCAATTGTATCAACCCCAATGCTCAACTGGTACTTGTTTTATTGACCCTAAAAGGATAAGTTGCCTCAGAGAAATTTGAACTCAGAACGTAAAGATGGATGAAATACCACTAAGTATTCCACCCAACACACTAATGATTCTGCTAGCTTGCCTTGGCATTATAGTGATAAATATGGATTTTATAAGAATATGTGTTATTTTATTGGGTGGCAATAGTATAGGGCATCTGTTGTGTTATTTTATTGAGCGGCTTGTTCAGAAAGTATATTGTTACGAATATGCTATTAAGCTGAAAGAGTCTTATGCATGATGTAGGCTGTACATAACTGCACTAGTTTTGTGACTGTAAAATGTTGAGTCCTATTCTGGTATGCTTGTTTTCATTCATATTTTTTTAATCACATCCACTGCTTCAGTTGGTTATTAATGACACTATTTTTATTTTACATCGCATTCACATCCAACTAATTTCAATCTCAAGATTCTTATACTTTTTGTTGCTTTCTATCAAGTGATATTTTGAAATGATTGAGATGTTTTCCTTTAGCCCTTAAGTCCCTGATAATTATGTCTGGACAGTTTGCCTTGATCTTGTCAGTTTGGACAGATATGTCCAGCATGACAGTGAACAAACTCAAGTCAAACATATAGAGGAGACGGTTTAGAGTTTCTCAATAGCATCTAATAACCAACCAATAGTGATTTTGTTCAGCTGATTCACTAATAGAGTCAGAGTTAGGCGAAAGTGTTGGTTGGGGAATAATGTGTCTCACTGAAAGATTCTTCTTCATATGGTTGTAGATCCAGTTTTGATTATCTTCAGTAATGATATTATTGTTTCCCATTCTGACATAGCATGGTTGATATATTTTGTTATTATTGGAACTATTTTACTGTGTATTGTGTTTCCATTATCTATGAATGTGGTTTATTGTCAGATACCTTCTGTAATCTACACAGGTCATGTTAAGGCTTTTCCTTCTTCATTTTGCTGCCTTCTATAATAGCTCAATTCACCAGTAGCTGCTCTTCAAAGCTATGCATTCCTTTCTGGTCCTCTGGTAATATATTATTGCTCTCTTGGTGAGTAACCATCCTATTATAAAATATGGATAAAATATGGCTAGCAAGATATAACTTAATAGTCTTTTGTGTGTGTTTGTGTGTGCATGCATACATGGGGTGAGAGTGGGTATCTCAGCTATTTTTGCTATTTTCTTCCAGTACCAGATCAGGAATTGATTCTGCTATTTTATCAAATGCTGCCACTATATACCTGTAGGTACTGGTCAGCTTTTGTCAAGAATTGTGACTTTTGTAAACTTTAGAACGTTTCCAATTGCTTGTAGTCTTAGATTTGTTGATAAGATTTGGGGGGGGGGCAGAAATATTACAGCATATAGAAAAAAAACTTTGCAGTTTTTCTTCTAGTTCTTTACATTCTGAGTTCAAGTCCCACTAAAGTCTACATTTCTGTTTATTTCTCCACAGTCAATAAAATGAAGAACAAGTCAAGTACAGGGCTTGATGATATCAACTAACCCCCTCCCCTCAAAATTGTAGGTCTTGTGCCAAAGTTTGAAACCAAAGGTGGTGAGCTGGCAGAATTGTTATGGAACGAGACAAATGATTTGGTCCCATTACCGGCAAGTTTCTTGACAGTGAATCCAGAGTGGAAGCAATATTATCAATAATGGCTGAAATTGCATTTTGACCCTCTGGCCGATAACTGAAGAGGAGTTGGTGACCTTCTGTTTCTGTTCATCTGTGTATTTAGTATATATTCATATGTTTATTTACTACGCGTTTTTTTAATTGTATATGTATATATATATATATGTGTGTGTGTGTGTGTGTGTGTGTGTGTGTGTGTGTGTGTGTGTGTGTGTGTGTGTGTGTGTGTGTGTGTGTTTGTGTGTGTGTGTGTGTATGTATATATACATGCACACACACACAGGTATGTCACATTTTCAGTTTGTTGTCTTTTTATTTAATCCTGAAAATATATGTGTGTGTATAGACAAAAACAGGTGTAGGAGAAACAAGCAGGTATATTAGTTTAACACTCGGAAATAATGGAAAAGTCTTTTACGCTTTGAGCCAACGCTGTTTGAAAGAAAGGAGAGAGAATGAAAAAGAATAGAGAGAGAAAAAATGTGTGTATATATATAATATATATATATATATATATATATGTGTGTGTGTGTGTGTGTGTGTATGTATATGAGAAAGAGTAGATTCTTATGTGTGGCAACATCTATACTCTAAATAACAATTATTATATATATTATAAATGTGTTAATGTATATGTGTGGGCGTGTGTGTGTGCATACACAGGCACACA
>NC_068990.1:32966219-32970899 GCF_001194135.2 Octopus bimaculoides | reverse complement strand
ACACACACATACATACATACATAGACATAGGCGTGGCTGTATGGTAAGAAGCTTGCTTCCCAACCACATGGTTCCAGGTTCATTCACACTGCATGGCACCTTGGGCAAGCATCTTCTATTATAAGTACCAGGCTAAAAAAAAGCCAGGGGTCAATTTGTTTGACTAAAACCCTTCAAAGCGGTACCCCAGCTTGGCCACAGTCAAATGACTGAAACAAGTAAAACAATAAGAGAATGTGTGTGTGTGTGTGTTTGTGTGTATTATATATATATATATATATATATATTTATGTCTGGATCAGTGCTCTATGAGTCTGGTATTTGGATGAAACAGGAGTTGATTCTGTGTTTCATCCGTCTGTGGTTGACTAAAGCATAGGTAAGTCTTCATTGAATTCAGAATGGTGTATTTTGTTCCTCAGAAAGATATATATACAATAATCCTCAACTATCGTGGGTGTTATGTTCCAAAATCCCCTGCAATAGGCGAAAATCCATGAAATAGAAACAGTACTGTGTTGTATAGTTTTTTTTTATTACTTTTATAATTCGTTTATATTTATTTTATCATAAATGCAAAACAACACTACAGAGGAATCGATGTAAGCTTAAATATTAAACCACGATAGGTAAACCTCGATATGGCAAGGGATTACTGTATTACAAAATAATGGAGGGAAGAAATGCTATGCAATATAATGATATATAGACATCCCTAATTATGTTTAATAGTTCTCATACAGACTTCTCAACGAAATACAGCATTACCACTATATTGATGAGAAAACATTTATGGTGTACAGCAGAGTCAGTTTAAATTATGAGCAAAGTCAGTGTAAATTAATTTTGTTGTAGAAATTAGTGGAAACATACTTTTAAGCTTAGAAATTGATATTGCACATCATTAATTATCGCTGATTCAACTTTTTATAGAAGATTAATATCTAACCAGCCATCAGGTACAGTTTTATCTGTTGCATAGAAAATTAAAGTTTGTGTGTTCAAAGAATATGGTAAATTACATTGTCGTTGGAGTCATTAATCCAAAACAATAAGTTTAATCCAACTCCATAATTAAGCATTTTCTGTAAGGAAAGACACCCAACTGTTTAACAAGATATTGAAAATAAATCTTGCTTAAATAAATTTTGTTTCATTTAAAATAAATATAAAGCATTTAAAGGGGATTTTTCTAGGAAATTGAGATTTCAGTTAGAACAAATTTCAAAACAAAAATAATTTGAAAACTCAACAATAAGATGCAGGTGTTGCTGTGTGGTAAGGAGTTTGCTTCCCAAGCACATGGTTCCAGGTTCAGTTCCACTGTGTGGCAATTGTCTTCTATAATAACCTCAAAGCCACCCAAAACCTGGTGAATGGATTTGGTAGACGGAAACTGAAAGAATCCTGTCAAGTGCATGCATGTGTGCATGTGTATGTGTGTGTATGCATGATTATACCTCACCACTTATTGACAAATGGTGTTGGTTTGTTTATGTTTCTGTAACTTAGAGGCTCAGCAAAACAGACCAATGGAATAGTGATTCAGCAAAAGAGACCAGGCTTTAAATAAAAGTGCTGGGGTTTAATTCATTCAACTTAAACCCTTTAAGGCAGTGCTCCAAAATGGCTGTAGTCCAATGACTGAAACAAGTTAAAGGCAAAATACAAAAGAAGATATGACTGAAATCTTATAATATGATTTCTTTTTCTTAAATAAAACAAGAATACTTATACAAAACAAAAAAATGCCACTGTTTGCTTTTGATGAAACATTGTTTCCAGATCAGAGCAGCATGGCAGTTTCCACTGGTAACCTCATCACCTTGGCAACACTACCACTACTGTATCTTAACTCAGTTGTAACTGGTGAATGGAGATTTGAGATATGGTAATCCACACTTTGTTGGAATACATAAAACTGTAATGGAAGTCTGAATGACCTCTAATGTACAGATCAATCATCAGAACTGGTTGTTTAGATGGAAAATCAATTGATTCATCTACTAGCTAGTTCCTTCTGAATTTTGTTTTAAGATAGTGGGCACTTTGATAATGATATTCAAAATCAACTAGAAAAACTGAAAACCACAGTGATTGATAAACAACTGCACAGTGATTAATAAATAACTGATTGATAATGGCATTGAATATATTATGCACGTTTATTTTTCGTACTTATTACTTGGCAGACTCAGAGCCACATAAGTTTAAAACAAAACAGTTCAATAGGTTATATCAGGTTATATCAGAACACAACAAAACCTGGAGAGAATTTTCTATGTTTTATCTAAAACATAGGACTGAAGAGATCAGAAATGGAACAACAATGAAATTATTAATCAGTTGTTGTTTTGTAAATCTACTCCTGGAAATGATCAATCTTCGAACACACAAACCTAAAACAGGCATACCTCAACTTATGGTGTTCTAAGTAATGTCGCTTTTGCCTTTACATTGATTTTTAAAGAAATTAATGGAAAATTAAACCTCAACTTCTGTTTATTCATCTGACTTTATGTCTGTCTAGGGAAATATATTTCAAGTGAAAAATTAAGAAAAAATAATCCAATACTGAAGTGGAAAATCAAATAAAATACATTTGAAAATATGTACAAACCATTTATTAAAACAGATATAAGCTGATTATTTTTTAGATTTTTTTTTGTGTTACATCATTTTTTTTTTTAGTTAAGTTGCATGTCAGGAACCAATAACCAATATAAGTTAAGGTATCTCTGTGTTTCTATACATCAGGTAAAACTATACTGGATCTTGCTTATGTAATATTTAGCAGTATTTCAGTTGGAAAAAATATTTTAATTACATGAGAAATATTATTGCTGTTCACATGATTCTTATGTCACTCTTTTAATTCACATAAAGTAATCATACTTTAAAATATCATCATCTATTCTTTCCTCTGTCATTTCATATGAAGTGAAACATAACCACCTCACATGAAATTTTCTTTGTAGTTCGTCCCCAACAGGTAACTCTCTACATCAATGTAGAACAATTTAGCATTCAACATACACCATCCATGTGGCACTACATGCTTGTGTGTTACACATTACTAATGCTATATTCCCACTGTTTACAGTAGTTAGCTATACCTTTCCATACCAAATGTTGTTGGTTAATACTAAACCAACTCAAATCCAGCAAACCTATGATCAATTAAAGACATTCCAACCATGACCATACCATCTATTTTTCAGACATAATAACTCTACATTATTAAATGTAGTTTTTGTTCTTTTTCTTTAAATGATAATTGTGTAATTTGCAAGAAATTTGGCTGTTGTTTCTAACAGGCTCAGTAACTGTGTAGAGTTACCTTTATTGGCTATCATGGCACCTGTTTTTATCCAAGCGGAAGGAACCAGTAACACTTTTGATCGTTGTATTAACACAATACTGATGACAGATCTGAAAGTTGTGTACCTTAGAGCACAGTGGTAATGTCTCTTTACATTGGAACAAAGTCACAAATCTTCAAGAGAGGAGGGATTATGGTTGAATATACAATTCCAGAGAATGACCAATATTAGCTCCATTGAAGGCAGATAAACTAAATTCTGTAAATTGTTTGAGGTTGTTACTCTACTACTATTAATCCATTTTTGTTACCATATTTGAGATGGTACTGCCAACACACACCCATGCACATGCACGCATGCATGCACACATGCACGCACACACTTTATACTACATCCATAGAAAGACCACCAGATGATTTGGAATGAAGCATCACTCCAACACATTCCAGCCTTTTACTCACAGAGACATACTTTGTCCTCTCTTTGCCATTTCTACCACTACTTCAGATGTCTCTAGTCATGGGGGGCTGACCACTGTCATACCACCTCTACACAGGCTCATGTGACTCACATTACCTGTATCATCCATTCCTCTCATTACCTGTATCATGTCCACCCCATTAAGCCTTGCACTAAGCATTCTTCCTAGTCCTTCTTTTGGATATTGACCTTCTGGAAATGCTTCTCCTTATATGACTTTCCTGCAGCTAACAACCTGGAAATGTTTGAAGTGAATGTTAAACTACCTCCAGTGTCATTGGGCTCAGAAGGCTAGCAAAAGCTATGGGTATTGCCCCTTACTTCACACTCCAATCAAATCATCATATAGTTAGATATTCCAGTATTTAAAAAAATGGACATAAAAGGATAATGTTGATAATCAGTTTGGACTTCCTGGATCTCTCCATTAAGCATTCCAGAAACCTGAAGGATTTGGGCTTCCGTTAGGGACCTGAAGTAACACAGAACCAGATCAAATTGTTTTGAATAATGATAATAATAATAATAATAATAATAATAATAATAATAACCCTTTCTACTATAGGCACAAGGCCTGAAATTTGTGCGGAGGGGATAGTCGATTATATTGACCTCAGTACTTGACTGGTACTTAATTTATCGACCCTGAAAGGATGAATGGCAAAGTCAACCTTGGCAGAATTTGAACTCAGAATGAAGCAGCAGATGAAACACTGCTAAGCATTTCGCCTGGCGTACTCATGATTCTACCAGCTCACTGCCTTAACAATAATAATAATAATAATAATAATGTTTGAAGTGAATGTTAAACTACCACGGTGGTGCATCAGCATGGCCGCAGCTCTGAGCTGAAACTTTGAAATGAAAAATATATATA
>NC_068990.1:32953365-32965789 GCF_001194135.2 Octopus bimaculoides | reverse complement strand
TATATATATATATATATATATATATGTGTGTGTGTGTGTGTGTGTGTGTGTGTGCCAATAAGTCTTGGGGCTGATTTGTTTGACTAAAGCCAACACTCCAGCATGGCCACAGTCAAATGACTGAAAGAAGTAAAGAAATAAAATAATAAGAAATACTGTTTTATTTTTTTTATTTTCTTGTATTTTACACTCGAAGTAGCCAAGAAATAAACTGGAACATCGGAGGGGAGCTACATGTACCATCAGAAGGAACCAACCACCCTTGGCTATTTACTAAGAGACGTTCGGTATCTGCGTGGATATCATATTCCTCCTCTTACTATTTTTATATATATATAAATACACACGCACACACGCACACACACATACAAACATTTTTATGTACATATGTACATTGAAATAAATTTTTATATCTACATATATTTGTCCAACCCATGCCAGCATGGAAAACAGACATTAAATGATTGTGATTTATGTGTGTTCATACACATTCGTACACACAAGATAATAATGTTCAGGACATAGAGAAACTGAGATTTTATGAGAGAGAAAAAGTTGGAATTTAATCTTCATCTTCATGTGTTTATGTGTTGGACTATACTTTATATATTTGTGTAAGTACACTACATATGTATATGTATGTATATATATATATATATATATATATATATATATATTGCATTCATGCAATGTAGTTACACACACAATATACATACATATATTTATTTATATATATATATATATATGTGTGTGTGTATGTATATTGTGTGTGTAACTACATTGCATGAATGCAATATTTCATGTTTGTGTTATATGCATATGCATAGAGTGACATACACACATATAACCACAATAATGTTCACACACATTCTCATATACATGCACAACAATATTACATGTATACACACACAGAATGGGCCGATCTATTAAAAGTGAAACATTCAAAATAACATAATCAGTGAATGATGGCTTAAAGTTTAATCTAAATCATACTTTAGAAAACTATGAATACATCAACGTGTGTAGATATGTGTGGATGTGTGGGTGGATATGTGTGTATATATATATCTATATGCATGTGTGAATTGTGAGTATATAGATATATGCATAAATACATCTTATATATATATATTTGCATATATGCGTGTATGTATGCACTGTATATGTATATATATAGTTATATATATATATATGTAGGTTCATCTGAATGTGTGAGTGCGTGTGTGTGTGTATATACATACATATATATATATATATATATATAAGAGTAAATGATTGAGTGTTCCTGTATGTGGTTTCATGTGCGTGTGTGTGTATATACATGATAAATGAAAGACAAGAAGGAAAAGACCATGTCTTAATTACTGAATATTTATGCTTGTTCCATAGTGAGAAGATTTACCAGATTTAAAGAGTCATCGTCATCATCATCATCATATTCCACCCCTACCCTCCACAACCATTATCTTGGTCATCATCATTGTACATCATCATCTTCATCATCATCATCATCATCATCATCCACTCAATCTTATGCTACTTCAACCCACTGCCATCATCATCATCATCACCATCATCATCGTCGTCATCGTCATCATTATCAGCATCATCATCATCATTGATTAGATCACTGTAACTAAAGTTGTAAAAAATCAATAAAGTCCAATCAAAATGACATCCGTGATAAATGTTTTAGCTTCTTACAAGGTCAAAAGTTAGAAAATCTATTCACAGCAAATTAAGGCTGTTTTTTGTTAACATTATGGAATATCTTTTTGGTAAGTGTGTGTGTATGTGCATTCATGTGTGTGCATGTATGTATATATATATATATATATATATATATATGTAGTATAAATACATATGTTTGTATGTATATATATATATATTTTGATATATAATGCTTTTCAATACATATACATATATGTTTGTGCACACACATACATATATACTTGTATATCTATTGTTTTATCTATAAATTATTAGGCAACTTCCTGAAAGTAATTTCAGTTGGTTAGGAAAGTTTTTCCCAGGAAAGCCATAATCAATTCTACTTTACTTACTGTTTAATATTCCACAGTAAAATTCATCTCCTTTTCGACCTGGGTGTCCAGATATTTGATTCCAGTTTTCAGAAACACACATAATGATGGGACAGCAACACTAATGTGATGCTATTGATAATCACTGTTAAGTGCTATCATCAAAAATATGTATAAAAAAAAATTACAGCAAAAATGTTAAAACAAGACCGTTATTAGTAAACATTGACTACCAATAAAAAGTAGGGAGGTGGCCATAACCATTTCCTCTTCCCTGCTAAAATGGTTCTGCCTCATATAACAAGATAATGTTGTAGTTTTTTCTTACTTTACCAATTTTCTTTTAATTATTTTCAATAAATCCCAATGATCTTTACAAGTCACTGCTGACCAAAGTTTCTGCAAAATCATGCATGAAATGGTATGGAACCAGAATAACCAAAATAATGAATATTCTGTAAAATGGCTATTAGGAAGTCTTCGGTTCACTTAAGATTTTGAAAATAAATTGAAAGGCTTTCTCTTTACTGAGATGGAACACTATTTTCTAAATCTGAAATGAATTCCTTTTTCGTTTTTTGTTCATTTAATTCTTTCCCCACAGTGTTGACCATTATTATGTACACAGCAGGACTCTTTGAAGAGAGAAGTAAGATATTGTAGGTTGATTTTACAAAGGTTTGTGTCATCCAAGTATTGCAACACTTGACTGGGTACATTGTTGTCAAATGTTCATCGAAAGAATCATAGCCTAGACTAGGTGGAATATGTAGAATATAAGAAGTGTGAGGAACAATTAATTTCTGGTTCACAGTCTGAAATGGTGAGATGAACAAAGTATTGGTATTTTAAACTTCAGTGAAGTAACATTGTACCTCACCAATCCCTGCTACTGTGTGTATGTGTATGTGTTGGGGTGGTGGTATTGAGTAGTCTACTGAACAAGGGCAATAACCTTTTCCACCTCAATTTATGACAAGACAGTGGGTCAGAACAAAGGTGGAATGACATATCTGTGGATTTAAACACCAAACTAAAACTGATTCAGTGAAGTAAATTTCAGATAATTTTAGCAAAAATGAGTTACAAGAAATGACTTAGAGTGGCCAATGGCATGTATTTGAACAATATACTTGTGTTAGACAATATTATATACCTGTATTAGACAAATACAAGTATATGAAATACCATACAACATAAATTCTTAAGTTATTAAAATTATCTCTACCTCTAGAGCAGTGGTTCCCAAACATTTTCAGGCTGCTACTCCTTGGCATCCAGGCCACATTCCTAGCAACCTTTCCCCTTGAATCCTTCAAATGCTCGGGAGGGGTAGCAATATCGCTCACTTTAGAAACCAGTACTCTAGAGGATATATCATTAAATAATCTCAGGTGTAGCTGGTCATAATTGCTATTTGGTAATTATGATGCATCCTCTAAAGGCAGAGAAAATATTCGTAATTGAAAAATTCATATACCTGTATTTGTCTAAATTTTAGATAGCTTGACTGAAGCATGTAGTAAACATGTTAATTTTTACTGAGAGTGAAAATTTCTTTAAACCTTAAGATAGAAGGTCAAATTCTTGAAATCTGCTACAATTTATTGAACCTTATCTCTCTCTAATGGTTCCATCAAGGAAGATGGAACTCAGTATAGTTAGTTAGTATATCATTTTTCAATTTTACAGCTATTGTATACATCTGTGCCTTGTGCCTACCCTATGATATTAATCTTAAAAATAGATGACTAGACTAGTTGAGTGTTCAGTCCACATGCACAGAGGCATATAATTCTGTGCTTATGTTAGAACTCTCTCTCATTATTTTCCAGGTTAATAAAGGTGAGTCTGATCCATCAGTAAGGAGAGGATTTGATCCATGACTAAGGAAAGATCCAATCCATCTGTAAAATGGCACTATCTAATCTATCAAACAATCATAGTATATTATCAGGAATCGTTCTATTATTGTATTCATGTCATCCAATCCTGCAGAGAGATAAAAGGAACAATTGACTATCAGAAGACTTGAACCTAAACAAACAGAAACAAAACATACAGAATTTGGTGTTCAGCCATTTCAGGAAATTCCATCACTTTTCTGTAAATGCTAAACCTATTCGAAAATTATAGAAGAGGAAAGATGAAGGATGACAATGACGATGATGATAAGAATTGAAGAATCAAGGAAGGAAATGGAGGATAAAAATTAAAACTAAGTAAAAAGCAGAAGAAAAGAAAGTAAAAAAAAAACAACTTTATTTTATTGCAAGCCATTAATAGTTATTCTTCGAGATGGAACTATTTACCAGTTTGAGTTTAATACTATGATAAGAACTACCAATACTTGCAAAGTAAAGATGCCATTTTTATGAATATTCAGTGTGGTAATCAGTCCACTGATTGAGTACACTTTTGCCTGAGGGTTGCAAAACTTTGTCATTACAGCTTTCATCTAAGCTACATAGCAAAGATTTTGTCCATTACAGCAACATGAACAACAACAACAACAACAACGTTTGTTTCAAAGTGGATAGTGAAAGTGAAAGAGATTAGCCATACTGCTGTTCTCTTTTCTTATTGAATCAATAATTGAAAAGATAACTGGGTCTAACGAATAAGATTCAGCAAGGAAATAGTAACCAGTTGATGCACTCAACCAGACTGATACTGGTTCATGAGTGTGTGTGTGTGTGTGCATGCATGCATGCATGTATGCATACACAGGTGTGTGTGGTTGAATGTGGGTGAATAAGTAAGGAGTTGTTTGGCTGTGACTATGTGAATGTTTATGAGGAATATATATATATGTATATGTGTATGTGTGTGTATATCTCTCATAAGCATACATATATGTATTCTAAACAAATACAAAGACAAGCTGAAATATATGTTTGTGTGTGTGTGTGTGTATATATATATATATATATATATATATATATATATATATATATATATATATATATATATATATATAAATAGTTGGTAAAATTGATTGACTAATGTGTGTGTGTGTGTGTGTGTGTGTGTGTGTGTATGTACACACGTATGCTTACCATGTGTGCATATGTGTGCGGTGAAATAGGTAAGCAGTAGTGGTGTATGTTTGGCTCTCAATCCAAAGCAGAAATAATGATGTATGGAGAGAGAGAATCAATGTCTATCTTTATGTCTCAATTCGGAGAACACACTTCTTCAAATATAGACAAATATAAAAAGTAAAAGAATGAAGCAATCAAGATAAAACAAAACAAAACACAGTCAAAAATAAAAACCAGAAAAAAAAAACCTAGAAAAGAGATTATCATTCCCAAACAAAACTGAATCCATCTTGTATGCTTGTGTTTATAGATAAAACACCAATTAAAGCTAACATCATTTAGCCTCATTATTCCTGTTGTTGTTGTTGTTGATAATGATGATGATGATTGTAATAGTGAAGATAGAGAACGAAAATATGGAGAAAAAGATAAGGAAGGGAGAGAAATCAAAACAAAACACTGCAGAGCTAAACAGAACAATTTCATATTATACATAAACAGCAGCAGTAACTTACATACAGGACATTCCATGATTTAAAACATCACCATCATCGTCATCATTCATCATCATCATCATTTAACGTTTGTTGTCCATGCTGGCATGGGTTGGATGGTTTGACCAGGTTCGGTAAACTGAGGGGCTGCACCAGACTCCAGTCTGATTTAGCATTATTTCTACAGCTGGGTGCCTTTCCTAACACCAACCACTCTGAGAGTATAATGCATGCTTTTACATGCCACCAGCATGGGTGCCATTTGTATGACATCAGTATCTTTCATAACTATGATATCACATGGCTTCATGGGTCTTTTAGTCCAGCACAGCATATTTCCAAAGGCCTTGGTCTTAGCATCATTTCACATGTCTTTACATTCTGAGCTCAAATTCTGCCGAGGTCGACTTTGCCTTTCATCCTTTCAGGGTCGATAAGTTAAGTACCAGTCAAGTATTGGGGTCAATGTAATCAACTAATCCCCTCCCACAAATTTCAGGCCTTGTGGCTACAGCAGCAAGGGTTATTATTATTATCATTGTTGTTGTTATTATTATTATTACACTGTAAATTTTTTATCTCTTTTTCTTTGTTTCTTTTCCCTAAGCCCTCATTCTTTATGTAACCTATCTTTGTAATGACCCATTTATTTAAAGGCCCACTGGCAAATAAAAAAAATTCCTTATAGGAAGATAGAGATTGATAAATTTGGTAATGCTGTGCTAAATGTCACCTGACTATTTTGTTATAATTCTATTTTTAGGTTTAAATCCTGTGAAATTTAATTTTTATTTCTTCCTTTTGCTGTTAATAAAATAAATACCAGTCATATACTGAGCACCAGCTCATCAAAACTATCAACCATTACAATGGGTGACCCTCTGTCTTTGCTATAAAGAACTACCATACATATGATAAGGGTGGTGGATTGGTAGGATTGTAAAAACCTAGGGTTAAACTCTTTGTGGTATGTGTTCTAATTCTTTATATACAAATCCAGTCAATAATTTGTATTCAAATCTAGAGTTCAAATCCAGCCAAAGTCAGCTTTGTCTTTCATCCTGCCATGATTGGTAAACTAAAGTACCAGCCAAATAAAGAGGTAGATGGTCACTACTAGCCCCTTCCCTCAAAACAGCTGACATTGTGCCTAAATTAAAAAGAATTATTATCAAATTGGTGCAGTAACAGAACCTGTTACAATACTACTGTTATATTTACAGGAAACATGGGTTCAAGTCTCATGGACAGCTTCTGTCTTTTTCTTTCCGAAGGGTATTTCTAACCCAATATTTACATACTATTGTGTATAGCTTTATCTCCTTCAAGATACACCATTCCAAGAAAGAATTACTACACTAAATATTTCATCGCTATTTAGTTCTCTCTTCCTCAGTCCAAATATCATAGAAGAGAGAGAGGGGGAGAGAGAGAGAAGACTTTTCAACTGTTTTAAACAATGTTGTCATAAGGCTGTGTATGCTCTTCAATTTTTTGTTTATCTCTTCTGACAGCCCTTGCAACATTAAGTCCTGCTCTTATATCTAGGTCCCACGTTATTATTACCACTCTACCTATAAATACCAATATTTCAAATATATTTTTTGTTTTCTTGATGGATATATTCCTGGCCTCAGAACTTAATATGATGGACCAACCACAGAACATGTTTCATTTCAGATTCGGATATCTTTTACAATGATATCCTGCTGATTCTCTAAGATCTGTCTGTCAATCTGCTCTGCCATGTACCAGATGCTTATATTTCTTCTCAAGACTATGTAATCAGCATTTCTCTAAATTATCAAATTTTCAAAATTTGAGAATAGATGCAGGTATGGCTGAGCAGTTAAGAAATTTGCTTTGCAATCATGAGATCCCAAGCTTGACTACTTCTGTCACTAATAGCTAACACGCACACACACACACACACACATATATATGTGTATATATATATATTGTGTGTGTGTGTGTGTGTGCATGTAAGTTCTGGCATTTTGTTTACATATACATAAATTGATAGGAAGGACAACAAAAGAAAGAGACCTCGATATTATGTAAATAGAGGAATTTATCTGTAAAAATATGTGAAACGTAAGTTCCCTTTGTTTAACAGTCATTTTTCACAGGAATTTTCAATGGCCGGATAACTGAAGAGATGTTGGCATGGGTTCCCACCCCGGCATCCAAAACACTGGGAGTTTTATCATGGCTACCGAATAAGTGTCACATATTTTTACAGATATATATATATATTTACAATTAAACCTTGGGAGAGGCATTATGCCGGTAATAAACACACGCACTGGTTCAGTCCTTTATTAATTTATATAGTTTTTTGTTAAATACAAGGTTTAATTGTATTTCTTTCAACACACATATCCACATCAAGAATCTTGCACACGAAATACACATACGAAATATATATATTTAGTTCAAATTTACAGAAAACATAAGATGAAGACAGGTGTAGAAACAACAAGCAGATGCATTAGTTTAACATTCAGGAAGAATGGAAAAGTCTTTTACATTTGGAGCCTACGCTCTTTGACAGAAAGGATTAAGAAGAAAAAAGAAAGAGAGAGAAAATGCAAAAAAACAGAGGGAGAAAGAAAATGTGTAGGGACTTACAGTTCAACATGATAACATAGGCAGAAGAAAGAGGCTGAATAAAAGGGAGGTAATGATGGTAAACCAGTCAAACAAATTTACTCTTGCGCACACGTGTATGTGAGAATGGTGTGTGTGAGTGTGTATGTATGAATGGGGAAGAGTGTGTGAGTATGTATGTGTGGGTGAGCTGAAAAATATGTGGATCTGTGTGTGTATGCCTGTAAGTGACCAGTGTGTGTGTGTGTACATGTAAGTTCTGGCATTTTGTTTATATATATATATATGTCTCCATGTTTTTTTTTATCATTCTAAAGACTCCTGTTATTATGAAGATTGTTTCTGTTTTCACACTCTTGTCACATATGACTTATCTTAATTTACTAGATTTGGATAATTTCTCCATTTCTGTGAGAGATACATTGTCATCACTTTTTACTAAAATGTCAGTTAAGTAGAACTTCTTCTCCCATTGGACTTTGACATAAATGTTTTGCTAATTGACTTTGATTTTCTTGTGTTTGTGAATTAGCAAAGCTCAGAGGATGACTATTTTCTCATTTTTTGGTGTACACCTATTCCATCACTTTTCTGATTGTATTTCCTAATGCTAGCAAAAGCTTCAGTAAATGTAAGTCTCTATTCTATAATGTCTGGGAATATATTTTGCCTTGGCTAAGATCAGGCATCAAAACACATTACAGCTAATTGTTTCTTCCCATTTCCATATAATCTGCTTCATTATATGCTTTTGATAGTTTCTGATGAAAAGGTTTTGATCTTGTGCTGCAGTCAAGAATCCTTCAGTTTTATCTTTTTCCATCTTGTATTTCTTGGCCACTATTACAAATTTTCCTTCTTCTATACATCGACCTACTCATTTTCTCCCCAGGTATTGGACATGCAGTGGGCTTTTTTGCTATTGCTTTAGTATGACATATTGTATGCCTGTTTTTTTGTAGCTTAATTTTGTAGCTTTCTCACAATTTCTGTTATTGGTTCTAATTCTTCTTCATAACATTCTGTCATTTCAAACTTTGTTTTATATTCGTTGACTTCCTTCAAGACAGAAAACGCGTTTCTAGATTTTTATTTCCTATTTTATGGCTATCTTTGTTAATTTTTCACCATTCTTTTCTTGATGTTTTTCTTGACCATAGAGTGAATACTTTACAATATTTTCCAGATTAAATAAGGCCCCTATCTCCCTGTATTCAGGATAAATATTCCTTTCCTGTATCAGATACTAAATGATGTAGTCTAAAAGCAGTGTTTCTTGTATATTATTGGTAGCACACCTTTGGAGTTCATCAACATGCCTATGTTGTTTAGTATCATCTCAGCATTTTTGGGCCCTTGTGGCCAACAGAAATATCATTATTATGCTTAACATTATTATTATTGTTGTTGTTCTCATCATCATCATATGTTTAATATTTTGTTTTGTATCATTATTATTGTTTACAAATTTGAAAAAAGAATTTTGTAAAATTCACTTTTATGAAGCAATACAAGAACAGTTGAATAAATAAGTAGTAAAAAATATTAAAAATATATGCTTCCTGTACAATTTATAGGTGTTTTTATTTTCTTTATGTTTTTGTTCTGTTATTTAAAGAAACCATTTTCATTGAAACTAAAGTCCTTCTCTTCTTTCCTGTATTAATTCTGACACAGAAATATACCAACATTTACATTGTGTCAGATATTTTTTACACCCAATAAAAAAAAAATGCAACATAAAAAATACAAAAAATAAACAGATAAGTCTTTTACTTTTCTTCTCCAATATCTGCCAACTTTCAGAAATAAAACAAAACAATAAAACAGAAAATAGTTCTTAGATATTTCTGTGTCCATTTATGAAAGGTATTTAATATGTAGGAAAACAGAGAGAATATATCATTTCTGTGTATATATGTCAATATTTCTGTGTTAAGTTTCCTTTTTCAAAATGTGTAAAACCTTTGAGAATAGAAAAGATATTTGCTTACAGCCAACCCTGATTCCGTTCATTGTATGGAGAATATGACAAAACTTTTAGGAAACATTCTCCATCTTATATACTTCCTCCTTCATTTCCTTCTGATATTTTTTATGATATTCTTCATTTCTTCTAGTTGTTTCAGTGGTGAAGTGGTGGTGGAATGGCGTATTCATCCACTCCCTGCTCCTATTTTCCGTGATTGTCTTTCTTTTCTACAACCACCTGTAATCAAATCTCTCCTGGTTTAAATTTGACAGCGCTGATCATTCTAAAATTGGCTAACTTATATTTAGTTTAAACATTTTCTACATGATTTCCCTTTATTTATATATGTTCCTCCTCCTCCTCCTCCTTCTTTTTCTACTTCTTCATTTTCTTCTTCCTCCACCTTCTCCTCCTCCTTTTGCTTCTTCCTCCTCCTCCTCCTTTGCTGCCGCCATCGTCATCGTAGTCATAGTAGTAGTATATTTGAGCATGTTTTAGTAATCTTTGTGTACATTTATATGAATATTTTTCAAATTTCTAACATTTAAAAATTCTAAATAAACAAAACAAAAAAAAGGCAAATATGTGCATGCATGTGTGTGTGTGTGTTTGTGTGTGCGTGTGAGTGTATACTGATAGAAAATTATTCACAGATACACCTTAACAAAACGGTGAAGAACATACTATGGTAACTTGGGAGGGCTTGTCACAAAAATGTCTGAATCTTTACAAAAGCTAGCATAAAAATTACTATTATTATTATTATTATTACTATTATCATTATTATTATTACAGTTGTTGTTGTTGTTGTTTGCTGCTGTTTTCTCCTACAAAATTATCAAAAACTAATGCATGAAAAAAGGAAAACTTGACATATTCCAGACTCCATAATATTTGTCTCTTCTGCCTTTGTTATCTTCATATCTTTCTTGCTTTCTTTTTCACAATATTGCCTTTGTGCGGCATTTACATATGTAGGTGTGTATGTATGTGAATAGACCTTGTCACTCACATATGTATATACACATAATTATGCATTAGCATGGAAAGCGGACGTTAAACGATGTATATATATTTATGCATGTGTGTGTGTGTATGTATATATATATATATATATATATATAGATAGATAGATAGAGAGAGAGAGATATGTACATATATATATACAGACATACATATGTATATATATATATATATATATATATATATATATATATATAAACACAAATATATACATACATACATATGTGTGTGTGTGCACTTGTATATATAAACACACATATACATTTACATACGCATATTCACACATATTAGAATATGCATATATATATATGTGTATATAGACATGTATGTATAAACATTTATTCATACACATGTCAATCTACATTACTATTTTATCATATTATCATATACACACATACACACACACACACATATATGTATATATATATATATATACACACACACACACACATATATATATATACATATATACATGTGAGTGTGTGTGTGCAGACAGCAGACATTAAAATTATGATGATGATGATGATGATGATGATGATGATGATGATGATGATGATGACGATGGTTGTGATGGTGATAGTGTAGTTATATTAATATGATTTTCTGAGAAGTAAACTTCTGAAGTGTTCCACTTGGTATTATCTCAACTGTGACATATAGTTATGATGAAATAGATTCATCATTTAAAAATTATTATACAAGGAGGTGTCATTGCTTGATGTTGTTTTATTTCTTTCATACTCTAATATACATCCATATACACTATATGTTAAAAAGCAAGGTGTGTGGATAAATATATAAGCTTGTATGAGTTTGAGCACTTTAATATTTATGCATTTGACCTTAATGTACTGTACGTTTGTGTGTGTGTGTGTGTATGTGTGTGGATAGAGAGATATGCATATTTGTGTATATATATGCATACGTATGTATATATATATGTATGTAAATATATGTATATACATATATGTATGCATTTGTATATGCATACATACAAATATGCTGGTGTATGTGCATATATATATATATATATATATATATATATATATATATATATAGGTAAATGATAGGGATTGCCTCAATCCTTCAGGGGTAGTTTGAAGCATCCAAACAACCAGGGGATGTTTAAATCCGGAGGCACTCCTGGGAATCACCTGTACGGGTACCGTCTTGGTTAGCAGACATCCAGAGGCAGGTAATTTATTGTTTAAACCGTAGTTTATAATTATATTTATGTGA
>NC_068990.1:32949700-32953355 GCF_001194135.2 Octopus bimaculoides | reverse complement strand
AGAGGCAGGTAATTTATTGTTTAAACCGTAGTTTATAATTATATTTATGTGAAGAATGGAGCAACAAATACAAGAAGAAGCAATTCTGTTGGGCTAGTTAGCCGTTGTTTTATTATGTGGAGGTTATGTTATGAGTCATTGTGGAGGTTGAGGTTATGTATTGAGTCATTGTGGATGTTATGTAATAGTCATTTACGTACGTTTCAATCTAGCCAATGGTTTGGCAGATCTCTTCAGAATGTTGAGAAGTATGTTAAGAGTTCGTGGTGTGAGAGATGTAGAAGTGATTAGTGGGTATATTAATGTATATGGTGGTATAATAATAGCGATAGGTAAAACAACGGCTAACTAGCCCAACAGAATTGCTTCTTCTTGTATTTGTTGCTCCATTCTCCACGTATATATATATATATATATATATATATATATATATATATATATATATATATATACATAAATGTCAAATGATGAAAATGAGTGCTCAACTCCACAGTATACATATCTATGTGAGCATATGCATATATATGCATATGCTTGTATGCACATATATGTCTGTGCATTTTGATAGATAGATAGATAGATAGATAGATAGATAGATAGATAGATAGATAGATAGATAGATAGATAGACATATTCACATGTGTTTTTTCACATGTATGCATATCTTTTACATGAATTTGAATATAAGTGTATACACACATACAAATGCACACAAAAATAAACCATTATTCTTTTATAATTTTAGTCATATTCTGGCCATGCTTGGGCAGCATCTTCAAGGTTTAGTTATTAAGATGTTTTTCTCTTAATTTCACCTTACTATCAAGGACTCATAAATGCCAAATTAACTGGGCATTAATTAATGAAATATTGTAAAACATTTCTCTTTGTCATTCCAAAGCAACAAAAAAAGCACCAGTAATATCACAAATATTTCTGAACCAAAACAACAAACAATTTAAGAGATGCATCTTTAGAACCACAGAAACACACATATACAAAATCTTGACACTCTAGTGGAAATGTTCCTAGTCAAAAGCCAGTTCATGCAATGATTCTATTACAGAACAAAAATCAATGATGGAAGGAATGGCTGGACTTTTCTCCATTGCATGAGAGAATTCTTCACTTTCTTTGAAATGAATGTAAACTTGATTAGTAAGATTTTCGTGATATCATGTGCTTCAGGACTGACTAACCAATGCAGTCCCATGTGGTACAATGTTGTAACAGAAGACACTTTATCACAAATTGTATTCCTAAATTCCATTCTCAAACGTTAGTTTCCTAAGATCAAGTCTTCCTTTTTAAGTGCAAGACAACTTCAAACCAATTCATCCATAAAAATTTGCTCAATTCAGAATCATCATATCATCATTCTACAGAAATCTGTAAAAAGTATTTCAAAATTGTAAGCCTTTCCTTTGACAGAGTTGGAATGTAGGATTGATTGAAGTAGTTTTGTGCCACATTGAGAAGTTAAAGTAAGATAAAGGGACAGAAACAGGTGTAAGTAGAGCTAAATAAGAACTGCAGTTCTCATTTAGTTTTTGCCTACCAAGTGAGATTGGTAAACGAGTCTGGATTAAATTACTATTATCCTTTGAAGATCAGGTGTTTCAAGGTGATTATGCAACTGTGTATGTAATGATTGCTGCACAACACTCTAGAATAGGAAAGTAAAAATGTTAAGATTACATAATTTATGATGTTATAATAAATTTTCTCTAAATCTTCTGTTTAATTTGCTCTCAAATATACATGTAGTTTGTGCATGTATGTGTGCAAGCTAATAAGATATATTTAGACAGATAGATAGACTTACAGACAAAAAGACAACCAGCCAGATAGCCAAACAAATAGATAATGCAGATAGTCAAGGTATATGTCTATATTTTATAGATTTATCCATAAATCTGTCAGGTTATTAAATTAATATAAAGCTGGCATAGTAGGATGTTACCAAATGTTATTGTGTAAATGTGTAAAATGATGTAATCTACATGTAACTGTTCATTTGGTCTTGAAAATACCATCATCCAAATAACTATCCCATATGTATACTTGTAGCCTAAGTTTGAAGTTCTTTATTGCATCTCACATCATGTCTTGAATTAATGTTATTATTCCTTGATGAAGAGGAGCTTTCAAGTCATCCTGCATGCACAGTTCGTTGACAAACATATTCTCATTGAAAAAGCACCAAAGGAAATAATCACGTGCTGAAATATTACATAACCAAGCAGGCTATGGCCTGTCATTGTACTGGGAAATGACATTCTCATTAAACATATCTTGAATGACAACCATGAAAGCTCTTTCTCTCTGGTCAGTCATAGCATCTTGTTGAGACCACATATGTCATGTATTAAATGTCAAATCTATTCAGTTCTGAGGAAAAGAAGATATATAACATAAACATATAAAGATTAGAAGTCACTGTTATGTTCCATACATAAGTTTATATGGTAAGTGCTGTCTTCATTGACTCATATACAACTTCTACTTTGAACAATTTTTACAAGTTTTCATTCACACTCATAATTCCTTATTAATGGTGTGTTGTTACTTGCAATGAAAAGTATATTTGTCTTGTCTCCTTTCGAATGACACTAAAAATTTGGTAATATCAACAGTATGGCATTGATTGATCTATTTATACAATGTTTTTCTTTTTTTTTTTTTTTTTTTTTTTTTTTTTTTTTTCTAATTTCATTTTCACAGCTATTAACATCAGAAATTATATGTTGTCTTTCATAAAATTGAAATATTTTCTCTCAGAATTTTCAGTGTGATGAAAGTAAAAATCCTTCGAATTTGTCTTTGGAATTCATTTTCAATTCTTAATGATTGTATTTTTTAAACAAAAATGCAAGAGGTTAGGGTGTATTCAGATTGGCTTCTACAAGCAAAATTGAATACCCATCTTTTGATCAGTCTGTATAGGAAATTTTAATCCAAACTAAATATAAGAACCAATAAAAGAAAATTTTACAAGAAAGGGTGTTAAAGCTTTGAGAAAGTATACATTGCAGCCCAGGGTTCTGAGTGCAACTTCTCTGCAAAGCACATTAGGAAAAGAATTTCCATACTAGGGTTGAGCAATGCCTCTCTTCTACTGTAGGCATAAGACTTTGAATTTTGTTGGGTGGGGCTAGTCTATTTCATTAACCCCAGTGCTCATTTGGTATTATTTTTATCAATCCCAAAACGACAAAAGGTAAAGTTGACCACAGCAACATTTGAACTCAGAATTTCTTGTAATTATAATAATAATGGTTTCAAATTTTGCCACAAGGGCAAGCATTTTGGGGAAGGGGATGAGTCAATTACATCGACCCCAGTATTTCACTGGTACTTAATTTATTGACCCTGAAAGGATGAAAGGCAAAGTTGACCTCGGCAGAGTTTGAACTCAGAATGTAGTGGCAGACGAAATACTGGAAAGCATTTCATCCAACATGCTAACGATTCTGCCAGCTCACTGCCTTATGTAATTATAATAATAATAATAATAATTCATTCTACTAATGACACAAGTGCCTGAAATTTGTGGGAGTGTTGTTAGTCGATTACTTCGAACCCTGTACTCAACTGGTACTTATTTTATCAACCCTGAAAGGATGAAAGACAAAGTTGACCTCATTGGAATTTG
>NC_068990.1:32943036-32949554 GCF_001194135.2 Octopus bimaculoides | reverse complement strand
GTTTCCATCTACCAAATCCACTCACAAAGCTTTGGTTGGCTCGAGGCTATAGTAGAAGACACTTGCCCAAGGTGCCATGCAGTGGGACTGAACCCGGAATCATGTGGTTGGTAAGCAAGCTACTTACCACACAGCCACTCCTGCACCTATAACAATAATAATAATAATAATAATAATAATAATCCTTTCTACTATAGGCTCAAGGCCATGTTTTGAGAGGGATTCTTTGAGGTTCGAATAATTCACATTGGATACATGATTGTTTTATTCATCATTCTTAAACAACCCTTATTCAGGGACCTTTTCAGTGGATGGCTACTTGACCTGAAAAAATTTAACTGGGCCCCACCTGCAACATCATGAACTGTTTAACTTGAAATGAGGTCACCGTGCCACCCACATATGGTTGTGATACATATAATTAGTGTACCCTTATCAGATGGGTATTCAGATGGGCATATTGAGCTTTGTATATTTGTAATCCAGCATCACTTCAATAGCATGTGCTGCTCTCTCACATAATAATAATACTGATAATAATAATGGCTCCAAACTTTGACACAAGACCAGCAGTTTTGAGGGAAAAGAGAAGTCAATGACATCCACTCCAGGACTTGACTGACTCTTATTTTATCAGTCCTAAAGGATGAAAGGCAAAGTTGAGCTTGGCAGAACTTGAACTCAGAATGTAAAGTCAGATGAAATGCACTAATTACTCTCCCAGCTCACCATAGAAATTATGATGATGATAATGATGATGGTGATGATGATGATGGTGATGGTAATATTAATGACGATGATGATGATGTTGAAGAAGTCTATATTATATGACATTATTAAATCCAGGATTAGCCATTTTGCTGTATGACATTTCAGTGATTCTATATATCACTTTCTTCTTACACAAAGAATTCTGTGTGGAATTATTCAAGTAAGAGAAATGGGGAGTTCTGATATATTTGCTTTTGCCATTTTTGATTTCTCTGTTTAAATATTCTAAACATCAACTTGACCTTTGTTCTTTCCAAGATTAATAATAAAAAAATAAAAAAACCAAATTGCTATAATTTCAATGTTGTATAGAAGTGCAGAATGACCCAAAGAAATGAACCACTATTTACAGTTCTTCTTGATGTTAATGTTGTTGTTGTCATGGTAAACTTTGTATTAGTAGGCCTATGGCACAGAAGTAGCTAATCAAACACTTGTTGATGAGTCAATGATCAGCCAATTGTAGTTAAGACTAACAACTCCACAACTCAATAGTTTCTAGTTTCTTAGATTTCTGAAGAGAATTAATCATGTTTGTTTTATTTGGTTGACATTTAGTGCCAAGTGCCATGGTAAAGTGATATATTCTCATTGAACCTAATTTGCAGGTCAAGTTCAATTATGTCTCTGAATTCTTTCATTTTTGTTGCAAATATAATCTGAAAAAAAGACCATAAATATCACATCTTCCCATTTTGTCTTATTCCTGTGAATACAAGGTTTGTAAGAAATCATTTTCACCTAAAGCAGAATGGGTAACAGACATAGAAGAAAGCCAGATTAGAATCTTGTCTGTTTTGGGTTCAAGTTCTGCCAGGGTTGTTTGTATTTCAATTAATTATATATTCAATCCCCCAACAAAATAGGTTTTTGTCATATAATTAGATGAAATCATTATTACATATTCTTTAATTAAGGTATTGTTGTCTAAAATTCTTCACAAAGTATCGAATATATGGCAGAAATATATTTTTGTTGTAGTTGCTAGTCATTGTCTTTTATTACTACCTGATAAAATTCTATTCTACAGTACATGCTAGTAAATAATCCACTTAAAAACTATCAATTGCTTTTGAACTTGCATTTTCCCTCTAAGCCATAGATAAAATAATATGTACATCCTTTGCATGATTGTTTGAAGCATCATACTTCCATTCTATAATGTTGTCATAGATACATAATGTCCAAATGAAAGACAAGATTGTCACAGCTAGAACATCAGCTTGATCAGAGCAGGCTGATTAAACAATTGTCTTAGTATAAATTTTCCTTGTAATCTATCAAACAGCTTGAAATCTTTAAATTTTACAATGATTTAGTTTACCAAGATAAATGTTTGCACATAAAGGACGTAATCATACCCAGTCTGAATGAGTCAAACCCAGTGTGCTACTTGTTCTTATTTTAGTTCTCAGTGTTATAAGAGAAGAGTTTAAAACTATCTGTCCATAGCGACTTACATATGATGATGACTTAGTTTTAATGGATAAATCTGTCAAAGATTTAGGAAAAAAAAATTCCAAAAGTAGATGCCAAATCTAGAATAAGATATCAAAGTAAATCTAATGAAAACTAAATTCTTAGTTCATTGGAAAGAAGAAAGGACTCTACAGTCAATGTGGAAGTGGCAAACATGATATACAGAAAAGCAGTTGGCAGAAAATCCATTTGGTGTGCCCAGTGTAAACTATGAATGTACAAGTGATATAGTGAGATTACAGGATATAGTGGGATTACAGGGAGGCTGACAGGGAAAATGGGCTTCATATATGGCTGATGAACAGGAGTTAGTAAGCGTATATACGAGATAAATTCCTGCAAATGCTTGCTAATCTCCCTAGAAGTAGTTGATAACTTCTGTTTCCCAGGTAATGTAATTAGATATGGAAGTGAATGTTCTGAAATTGCCATAATTACCAGAGTAATAATAGAGTGAAAAAAAGTTCAAGGTGCAATTACCCCTGGAGGCAACAAATGATTTCTCTCTCAGAGTAAGGGTTAGATTTTATAGTGCTTGTGAATGAAGTGCGATGCTGCATGGTAATGAGATGCTAGCCTTGAATACAGAGAAATTCTGAAGGATAGAAAGACATGAGGTCAACATGTTCCACTGGGTCTATAATGTTAGTGTGCGTGAATGGCAGAGCACAGATGAGCTGAGAAGAAGATTGGGTGTAAGAGGAATCATGTGTAATGTTCAAGACTAAACTGGTATAGACATGCAACACTTATGAAAGAAGATGAAGTAAAGAAGAGCCAAATAATTCAAGAGGGAAGAACCTGTAGAAGAGGAGGACAAGAGAAGATATGAGGTTTGTGATTTCAAGAGGCTTAACCTCATTAAGGAGATGACAAAGAACTAGCAGTGAAGCTAAGCTGTTAAGTTACACAGCATTTGTCAAAGTGCATTTCAAGAATGGAGGATCGTTACAGGCGTAGGACTGTGTTTTACTGCAAACTCTCCACTGATTGAGCTGCATCACTGATTGAGCTGCAATCTCCCCCATGGGCGAGCTGCATCAAGAAATAATGTTAAAACTGTCTGGTAAAAGTTTATTTCGTGCCTATTACATTGACCATTACCAGTGATCTAATATAGCCTTCGATCATGAGGCTCATTGATATATCATTCACCAGTCTCCCTCCTCTTTCAAAAATGCATGCAGGGCAGAAGACTGAGGAAGAACTTGTGACAAGCAGTACCAAACCCAGAACAGAATCTCCCTTGTCATTGCTGTGGTGAAGCCTGCTCGTGCTGTTTTGGTCAAATCAGCCACCAGCACACCTGCAGTCAATGTGGACAATCCTCTTCATGAATCTTCCTCTGTGAAGCCAAACTATGACAGTGATGAGTAAGTAGTACTATCTACATCATCTTCATCCTCACTATCTTCACCAATACACTACAGTGCCATTGACAGTAATTGAACTCAAGAACATTGAATTGACTGTTCAGTATTCAGTGACATATCTTGTCACTTATCACCCTTGTCATTGAGTACATGTAGGTGATTCCTATGTTCTATCACTGGAATTTAGGAATCCTCTACATGGTTGTCCAACATGTTAGAAATAGCAGCCAAATATCTCTCAATCCACATCCATATGGAATAGCATTCAATGTAACCTTTGCATGTTATTCCTAAGAGATGATAGGTTGGTCATGGTTAGAGTGTCTGTAATCATAAGTTAGTTGATTCAGGCTTAAACAATATCAGCAACTTTCTACTAGTAGCAAAAATCCAACATGTTGGTTATAAATAATAATTTCCTGTGTTGTTGTTTATTATAGATTTGTGTATACTTAATCCCAGTAGGAGGCACAATGGCCCAGTGGTTAGGGCAACAGACTCGCGGTCATAGGATCGCGGTTTCGATTCCCAGACCGGGCGTTGTGAGTGTTTATTGAGCGAAAACACTTAAAGCTCCACGAGGCTCTGGCAGGGGATGGTGGCGAACCCTGCTGTACTCTTTCACCACAACTTTCTCTCACTCTTACTTCCTGTTTCTGTTGTGTCTGTAATTCAGAGGGTCAGCCTTGTCACACTGTGTCACGCTGAATATCCCCGAGAACTATGTTAAGGGTACACGTGTCTGTGGAGTGCTCAGCCACTTGCACATTAATTTCATGAGCAGGCTGTTCCGTTGATCGGATCAACTGGAACCCTCGATGTCGTAAGCGACGGAGTGCTAACAACAACAAATTTAATCCCAGTACACAAATATCTGGAGTAGTGTCTCAAGTCTGAGAATAAGTCACACCCACCGATCCTAGAGCCCTTGAAAAGGATCGATCATGGATACTGCCATACCTTCTCTTTCTGAGCCATTAAAAAGAAGAGAAATTCCATCTCTTTTATTGTAGTTAGGAGTAAATATCAAATCATGTGTTGAAATTTAGTATCCATAAAATTACATCATTTCCAGAAGTTTTATCTCTCATCTTGTTGATGTTATGAAATATTATATTATTTAATATCTATATAATAATATTCTCAGTAGTGAGGCTGACAAAGTTTTTATTGGGTTTTGCTGTATATTTTGGCACTACATATATTTATACTTGCCTAAGTCTACCAAGTTTCAAGAAACAGTAGATAGAGTCTCTAGGGAATTTGCAGTCAGTAAACAAACGAGGTGAAGAGTTATCTTTCATTTGATTGATGCCATGAAATACTGTATAATTGTGTATAATTACAATAAAATACATGAGGTTAATAAAGTCTATTAGTTATTTCCTGTGTTGAGGTTAATAAAGTCAGTTAAATATTTCCTGTGTTTAATACATTGTCCTTGGAGACAAACAGGACTTGTCTGTTTCAAGAGGAAGTCAATTTGTATTGGATATGTTCTGAGTAAAGGTGGTGTATTTAACCCTAGGTCATCTATGATGAAGCAAACCTACAATTAAAGGGATTCCTGCTGTGAACATCTTGTCCTTTTGTTTTCAAGACTTAGCTACTATTTATAGCACATCAAATGATGTAGATGTTTTGTCATGAGTTTATTTGCCTTGTATTTGCTTTTTTTTTTTTTTTTGTGGAGGCGCAATGGCCCAGTGGTTAGGGCAGTGGACTCGCAGTCATAGGATCGCGGTTTCGATTCCCAGACTGGGCGTTGTGAGTGCTTATTGGGCGAAAACACCTAAAGCTCCACAAGGCTCCAGCAGGGGATGCTGGTGAACCCTGCTGTACTCTTTCACCACAACTTTCTCTCACTCTTACTTCCTGTTTCTGTTGTGCCTGTAATTCAAAGGGTCAGCCTTGTCACACTGTGTCACGCTGAATATCCCTGAGAACTACGTTAAGGGTACACGTGTCTGTGGAGTGCTCAGCCACCTGCACGTTAATTTCACGAGCAGGCTGTTCCATTGATCGGATCAACTGGAACCCTCGACGTCGTAAGCGACGGAGTGCCAACAATTTGCTTTATATTTATATTGTATGTGTTGTTTATTAATGTTATACATATGCTGTTTATAAGTATTTATGTGTTGTATATTTGTATTGTATATGGTGTATGCCATATTTGCTGTTTATTGATACTGTATCTGAGATGTATTTGTGATGTTATGTCATATGGGTTGTCTATATTGTATGTGTTGTTTGTTCATTCCTTCTGTGACAATGTATTTCTTTACTCATCAGCTATATTTCATAACAGTTCTGAGGAACAGGTCTAAAGAAGCTTCTATGATATTCATGATTTTGTATGACCGCAATCTTGTTTAATTGGGGGGGGGGGGTTACTTGAGAATTACCAAGTTTTAATGATTCTGGGTGAAGTGTGAATGCAATTTAGAGTTGATTGGATTAAAGCTCAAACACTTCCTGGTGTCTATTTCATTAATCCACTCCTCCTGCTATCAATGACAATTCTTCCAAAATGAAAACTTTTTATCTAATCATAACCATGATCATTCAAATCTTCATACGCTTCAATACACCAAATGTTACCAGAACTAATCAATAACAGTTGGCCTCTTCTTTGTTTATTCATTCTTTGCTTTGGCACAGGCATCATTATATGGTAAAAGATTTGCTTCCTAACCACATGGTTCCAGGCTCAGTCTCACAACATAGCTTCTTGGGTAAGTGCTTGTGACTCTTGCCCTGGGCTGACCAACTTCTTGTGAGTGCAAAACACCTGTTGTGTGTGAGTGTGTGTGTACATTTGTGTGTGTATGTGTGTGTATGTATATATATATATATATATATATATATATATATATATATATATATATATAT
>NC_068990.1:32940290-32942653 GCF_001194135.2 Octopus bimaculoides | reverse complement strand
TATATATATATATATATACATGCATATACACATGCACACACACACACACACATATACACGCACATGTACATGTGCATATGTATGTATACAGTCAATATGTAAGAGTTGGATATGCTCAGTATAGAAAACACATAGTAATGCAGAAAAAATACAGAATGAAATAAAAAAATATGTAAATTCATAATTCAACAGCTGTTTCCAGAAGCCCAGAATTAAGTAATAATCATGATAATCATAAATTTCAAATGAAATGTGCAGAATTTCTTGTATGTATAGAGACAATGATGCAAATAAACAAATAAAATTGCTTGGGTTTCATATACAAAATATACGTACATATATACATGTAAACAGAAAGAAAGCAAAGACTTAACATTTTCAGACAATGAATATCCAACTATAAATATATGGATATTTATATATTAACAGAGCACTCTCTCATAGAGTACAAAGACACAGAATACCAAAGGGGAGAAGGTATGGTTTTACAAGTCCAGCAGCTGTTTCTGGGAGCTCAGAGTTACCTCATAATGTTTGCAGATGTAGTTCACCAAGATTGCAACCAGTAATGGTAGCAAATGAACATTTAATAGATCTGGCCTCCATCTGTAGCATGGAGAGATAAAATTTGTATGTATGTATAGATATATATCTGTATGTTTGTGCTTTTGTGTTTATGTTTGTACCTCACCAGTTTCACGACGACTATTGGTTTCCTTACATCTCCATAACTTAGTAATTCGGTAAAAAGAGACTGATAAAATAAGTATCAGGCTTCGCAAAAAATAAATAAATAAATACTGGGGTAAATTTGTTCAGCTATATCCTTTAAGATGGTACCCCAGCATGGCCCCAGTCCAATGACTGAAACAAGTAAAAGATGAAAGTTCAGTTCTATGAAACACAAAGTCAACACTTAGGTGGATTAAACAATACCGTGATACAGAATGAGTCAGCGAAACAAGGGATTGGTTGGTGTTGTGTTGTGCTGGCTCTGATATACATGAAGCTGAGGTTGTGGTGATCTGTAATATTAAATCTACAACGTCACTGGAGGAGTGTATATTTCCTTTTGGACAGCCTGTGTATACATATTAAACATATTTACATAACTTCTGACTCATTAAACACACTGCTAATTTTACACTTTTACACATCCTCTCTATGTACATATAGTTTGTGTGCATAAACACATATGTGTGTGTATACATATCTCTGTGTGTGTGTGTGTACATGATTGTGTGTGTGTGTACATGAGTGTGTGTGTGTGTACATGAGTGTGTGTGTGTGTGTACATGAGTGTGTGTGTGTGTGTGTGTATACACTTCTTCCTTTGATATTTTACTATTTGGTTGCAGCAGAGAGATCAATATGACTCAACTCACTGACTCAGCTTCACCTCTCTCTATCTATCTATCTCTCCTTTTATCTATCTCTCTCCCTCTCTCTTTATCTATCTCTCTATCTCTTACTCTCTCTCTATCCATTAATCCATCCATCTTTAGCAGTATATATATATATATATATATCATCATCATATATATGTATATATAAACACACACATACATATAAACATTGATTCATACATACATTCATACACACACACACACACACACACAAACACACACACACACAAACAAACACACACACACACACACACACACACAGAGCTCATCTCCTCTCAGTCTTTTCCCTACATCTTCTCCTTCAAGCTTGTCCTTTCCTACCTCACTTTTTTTCTTATACTCAATACAAGAATATATATCATTGTCCTCCATTTTACCTCTTTAATACATTCACCATCCACAACAAACCTCCTTAGTTGGCTGTAGACATTCATTCAATAAATTATTTTAGTGAATGGATACTCTCTGTCAACCTTTCTACACCATTGTCTCCAGCACCATCACAATGATAGCTATTACCCTCTACTCCTGCTATTACCACCACCCCCATCATCAACACCCTCTTTCCTTCTCTCTTTCTCTCGCTTTGTTCTCTCTTTCTGTGTGTGTGTGTGTGTGTGTGTGTGCATGTGTACAGGAGATGTGGGTCCAAGTCCCATGAGCTTTTTCCATGCAAAAAGGTATTTTTCAATCCAATATTTATATGCTATCAATTGTCTCCCAAAATCAACTGTTCTCCCTAAAATTATTTCACATCTCAAAAGATTATAAAATTATTTTAATACCAACAATATCTCTCTCTCTTTCTCTCTCTGTACACACACACGCGCACACACACATATATATATACTCTTACTCTTTACTCTCTTTTACTTCTTTCAGTCATGTGACTGTGTCCATGCTGGAGCACCGCCTTTAGTCGAGCATATCGACCCCAGGACTTATTCTTTGTAAGCC
>NC_068990.1:32939903-32940280 GCF_001194135.2 Octopus bimaculoides | reverse complement strand
GTGTCCATGCTGGAGCACCGCCTTTAGTCGAGCATATCGACCCCAGGACTTATTCTTTGTAAGCCTAGTACTTATTCTATCGGTCTGTTTTGCTGAACGGCTAAGTTACGGGGGACGTAAACACACCAGCATCAGTTGTCAAGCGATGTTGAGGGGACAAACACAGACACACAAACATATAAAAACATGTATACATACATATATATGACGGGCTTCTTTTCAGTTTCCGTCTACCAAATCCACTCACAAGGCTTTGGTCGGCCCGAGGCCATAGTAGAAGACACTTGCCCGAGGTGCCACGCAGTGGGACTGAACCTGGAACCATGTGGTTCGTAAGCAAGCTACTTACCACACAGCCACTCCTACGCCTATATATG
>NC_068990.1:32928155-32939072 GCF_001194135.2 Octopus bimaculoides | reverse complement strand
GCAGGTGGCACGTAAAATACACCATTTTGAGTGTGGCCGTTGCCAGTACCCCCTAACTGGCCTTCGTGCCGGTGGCACGTAAATGCACCCACTACACTCTCAGAGTGGTTGGCGTTAGGAAGGGCATCCAGCTGTAGAAACTCTGCCAAATCAGATTGGAGCCTGGTGTAGCCATCTGGTTCACCAGTCCTCAGTCAAATCGTCCAACCCATGCCAGCATGGAAAGCGGATGTTAAACGATGATGATGATGATGTATACATGTATATCTTCATGTACACACACCCACACACATAATTATATTATCTTATATTTCCCACTTTCTCTCAAGCAATAAGTAAAAGAAAATTAATATGGGAATATATTTATATTATCTGAACGCTGTATTTGTGAAGCTATTTGAATAACCCCAAAATTGTTAAGAAGTTTCTTTGGCAACCACAAGGCCCTGAGTTTTGTCTATGATCTTGGATTCACTCATACATTGGGATGAAGCTGAGTAGATGGAAACTGTATAGAAGACCATCAAATGGATTATGCCTGTATCTTAAAAGGTACCCACTGTGTCACACTGATTCTGTCAGTGAATTTTATTAAGAGTACACATGACTGTGGAATACTCTGCCACTTATGTATTAATTCAGGAGCAAGTTATTCAGTTGATGAAACTAGTGAATCCTCATCATTGAACAAAAGAGATAAATGACCAAAACACATCTAAGTAAAGGTAAAGGCCCCCTTCGGACATGAATGACCATGGGATTGTACCTAGAAAGTTATTCTTCATGGCACAAGTCTGGATAAGGGTATTTATGGAAGACCAGCAGTCATCCATGCATATCAACCTCCCCTATCCGTGACATTGATGTTATCCAAGGGAAAGGCAAAGTCTGATACAGCTTGGCACTAATGATATCACAACTCATTTCTATAGCTGAGTGAACTGAAGCAATGTGAAATAAAGTGTCTTGCTCAAGAACACAGCACACAACTTGATCCAAGAATCGAACTCACTACCTGATGATTGTGAGCCTGAAAACCTAATCACTGAGCCATGTACTTTTACAAATATATATATAACTAATAACACCAGCACCTTACCAAGAATACAAATATATTAGAAATAGAACCACCACGGCAGCACAATGATATCATCACCACTAACACCACCATCATACCACCACCATACCAACCACACACCACTAATACAACCACTGTACTATAATCACACCATGAATACCATCCCACAACAGTACATCAGTAAGACAACCACCACCTCACCAACATATCCGCACTACTGTCAGCATAATCACAGCCCCTCCAACACAACCACACAACCAATGATGCAACCACCACACTGCTAACACAACCATCATGCTACCATCACAGACACACAACCAATAAAACAAATATAACTATATAAGCTAACAAATAGCTTGCTGCTTATTCTTCACAGAGCTGCCAAATCTCTGGTGAATTTTATCCCTTCTGCTGTTTGCTCGTTGAAATGTATCATATATAAACACATATAAATGTATTTTTTCAACAACTTTAGCCTTAATTCTAGTTCATATATTGCACTGTTTTACGTGCACCTCATAAAGTCTATATTTTGAAGAGAAATTCAGTGAAAATCAGTGAAAAATTTTCACTCCTCTTAAAGAAATATCGATGTAAATTCTACTGTATTTCTCACTACAGCCTGCATTGGCAAAAGACTGAAATGCCAGACAGCTATGAATTGCAAACAACTATGGTGGACTAAAATGATCTGGACTACATTTACTTTTTAACTATTTCCAGTTATTTGACTGTAGCTATGATGGAACTCTACATTTGGCCAAATTTATGAAATTAGACCCCAGAAGGGAATAATAAGACAGCCGTTAGACTAACTGTATATTAGAGTTTACTTTGATGCTTGCCATTTTTGCTATATTATGCACTATGCCTTCTCCATCTGTGTACAGGTTTATGTATGTATATCTATGTATGTATGTATAAATGTATGCATGCATATTATGATCCTGGTTGGTTTCTTTACATTCCCATAACTTAATGATTGATTTGTTCAACTAAAACCCTTCTTGGTGCTGCCCCAAATACATATATGTATGTATGCATGTATGTGTGTATGCATGTATGTATGTATGCATGTATATATGTATGTATGAATGGATGGATGGATTTATAACCAAACATGCACACACAGATATATATATATGTATGTATGTATGTATGTATGTATATACATACAGCCATTTTTATACATATATACATATCAGTGTATATCTGTATATACACTAATGAACAGATACACAAAATATTGTACAGAGAAACAAAAGAAACACATTCTCCAGTGTGTATAGTTAGAATTAACTTATTTATTTATTTATTTAACTTGAAATATTCTGTCCATCAATCTTTGCAATTTCCTGTTCTTTGTACATTATTCTACATATCTGCAATGAAATTTAGGTTCAGAACATAGACACACAATGGTATGTCTTGTCAATTGTCAGGCTAGGAACATCCAGAACTGACTTCATCAAAAACGTGAAAAACAAAAGATAAGATTTAGAAATCATAGAAACCACATCTAGAATCTTCTAAACACAGAAGAATCTGACCATATTTAGATCTTTGCTGCCAAAACTAAAAGCCTACATGAACACAGATAAAATTTACATTCTTCAAACTCCTGTCAAAGAACATAACAAAACCACAAATCCTCACATTTAGATCAACATTAACAAACAGAACCAGAAACACAAGTGACTATGTTAAAAATGGACGACAGCTCTGCTTGCGTGTCTGTGTGTGTGTGTGTGCTTGTGTTTGTGTGTATGTGCTTAAATTACCATTTTTTTTAATGTATTTTTCGTCTATATTTCTTTCCTATTGTACATTTTTCACTGATGATGCTGTTGTTATATCTTACTTCATTTCCTTTCAAAATATATATTCCAGTATAGAGTTGAAGTAATGTTTAAACGTAACGCTTCACTGCCATTGAAGAATTGGTCGCAAAATCTATGAGCTGAAACTTTGTACTGTCCATATACATATATATATATATATAATATGTATGTCTGACAGTGTTTTCGGTCATCTGTCTGTGTGTATCTGATGGATGTGTGCGGAAGGCGGCTGTAAATTCCAATCTCAAGTATACATCTCATGTTTAACTTTTTGTTTCCAACTAAAAATGATTGTTTGCTGACCCGCGCATCCCACAGTCTACCCAGCCACCACTGAAACTGACAAGAGATTCAAGTCACAGTTAGAAATTATTATGATTTTTGTTGTTATTATTATTATTATTATTATTATTATTACTATATTACTATTATTATTATTATTGATAATTACAAATAGTAATAACAGGTGTGTACACATACATATATATATATGCATATATGTGCATATATATATATATGTGTATATATGTATATATATATATATATATGTGTGTGTGTGTGTGTGTGTGTGTGTGTGTGTGTCTATATATGTATGTATATGTATGTTTATATATATGTGTGTACAAATATATGAGTGTATACATATATACATACACACACATACACACACACACACACATACACACACACACATATATATATATATATATATATACACACACACACACACACACATACGTGTGTGTCTGTGTGCACGTATATGAATGCGTCAATGTAAGGTATGAGAGCTGATGTATTGATAGTTTTGCCTGTACACTGTTTAAACTCAAGCAATTCTCTGTTTTAAAAACATTTTTCATCAATTCTGAAACTTATGACCCTCAACATCACCATCATGAGATGTATATTTGAGACAACCACCATCACCATGACATCAGCATCGTGTCTTCTTTCTCTTCTCTTATTTTTTCCTTTCGTCTTCCCCCTCCATCTTCTACCTATAATATTTGGCTATTTATTATGATGGTCAACCTCATCTATACTTATCATTATTTATTGTAGAAATGAAAAACCGATCTTCTCAATGGAACCAATTTGTCTTTTTTCTTTACTACTATTATTAATATTGTTTTATATATATAGATATTTCTTTTTTCATCCTCCATTTTATATCTATGGTTCTATATAATTTATACAAATTCTTTTTAAAAAATAAGATAAAAATACTTTAGCATAACGCATCTCTCTCTCTCTCTCTCTCTCTCTCAATCTCAAGTTTGTTTACATTACTGAAAACTCTGATGGTGTTCTGTGTTTTATCTGTCGTGGGTAGGGGCAGTCAAATAATTACTAGTAATGTATTGGGGTTATTTTAAGTCAATATATGTCTTCCTCTTTTGCACAAATAACAACAACAACTATATTAATAATAATGATAATAATAATAATAATAATAATAATAATGAGAATGACGACAGTGGTTTCTTTTATTGTTAACTATGATTTGTTCTAACTAATAATAACTTACCGTATGTTTTATCAAAAGAAATAAATGTTATTGGTAGCTAGAAGCATGACTGTATTTAATCCTTATTTTGTTGGGTTTGGCGATCAATTCCTACCCTAGTTGTTGTTCTCTTGCTGTTTTTATCTAATTTTTATATTTATTTTCTATGTTTCACATCCACATTACCATGCTAATGTAGGAAAAGATGTTTGTCAGAATCATTTTTGTTTTGCTGTTTTGCTCATACAAAACAGACACTGTATTGTAAACCATTTCCTTAAACATGCAGACATTGTGGGTACTTCAAACTACTCAAGGAGGAAAAAAATCTGTGGTTGTACTTCTTCCATTGACTCTTCTCTGTAAAAATATATATTCCAACAAGTCATACATAAATATTTATCTTAGTCATGTCAACAGCTGAGTCTATTAAACTAAAGAATTATGACTGAATGAAGAAATATCTAGTGTGTATACAAGCACATGTCATGTACAGGCAAACATGTGTTGCATATACACAAAATGTAGGTTGTGTATACAAATAAATATGTTGTGTATACACAAACTATGTGTTGTGCATTTACAAATACACAACATATAGAGTTATGAGAGATGCTGACACCTCATTCTCCATTACAATACAACAGTAACGTTTTACATTGACACAAAGTCAGAAGAAAGAGAAGTCAGTGGAGGTTGTCACCGATGGAATCAATTCTCAGTATACAAATGATGTTTTCTGTCTACTGTGGTTGGATGATAACAAAGCTGATCCCACAAGATTTGAATACAGCACTTAAGAAGAGTATAACAATAACACAACATCACAGAACATTTTAACTAACATACAATCTTCAGTCAATCCTGCTATAAATCATATGACAACCCCGACTTTCCACTACAAAAACATCACCATCTCTAGCCTACATATACATCGTCCTATCTCAATGTATTCCAAAACTGCTACAACGTCTTCTGATCCTCTGCACTGATTGTAAAACACCTCCCACCAAACTAAACCTTCTTTCATTACCGATACTGTGTCTCATACGCCAATCCTTATTCCTGATCCTTTTTTTATCCATCTGTAGAATCCTCACCTCATTCATGTGTTAAGTGTTATCATCTCACTTTCAAGCTAGCGTCAACCATACTGATCTTGTCTGTGTGGCAGAGGAGAGCATGGCTCAAAGTCGAGGGTATTGCCTTTCCCTCTTCTACCTAATTAAATCATACAATGATATCACAATGCACCAATGATAAAGAAGTCACCCACTTTAGATAAATATACACAGTTACAATATAATTTAACAAATATTAAGTCAATTAAAAATATTTAAAGATAAAGGAAACACATAAAATATGTGTAAATGAAGAATATTTTATTGGTTGTTATTGTGTTTTTCCCAGATCAGTTTTCATTGGGCAAGATTTATGATCTAAGGTATTCCAACCATGACTATTATGTCTATTTTTAGATACAGTGTAGTGTAACATTGGTATTGAAAGATGTAAGGATGTTTCACTGGATGTGCAATGTTAGTAGGCATGAATGGCATGGTATAGTAGAGCTGTGAGTGGAAGCGCAATGGCCCAGTGGTTAGGACAGCGGACTCGCGGTCATAGGATCGCGGTTTCGATTCCCAGACCGGGCATTGTGAGTGTTTATTGAGCGAAAACACCTAAAAGCTCCACGAGGCTCTGGCAGGGTATGGTGGCGAACCCTACTGTACTCTTTCACCACAACTTTCTCTCACTCTTACTTCCTATTTCTGTTTTGCCTGTAATTCAAAGGGTCAGCCTTGTCACACTGTGTCACGCTGAATATCCCCGAGAACTACGTTATGGGTACACGTGTCTGTGAAGTGCTCAGCCAGTTGCAAGTTAATTTCACGAGCAGGCTGTTCCATTGATTGGATCAACTGGAACCCTCGACGTCGTAAGTGACGGAGTGCCAACAAATACAACAACAGTAGAGCTGTGAAATCTAAGGTGTAAGATTAATCCAGTGTAGTGTACAAAACTAAAGACTACATTAGCATGAGCATATCATGTATGTGGAGAGTAACAGAAAGAAAAAGAAATTCCAGGATATCGAAGAGAAAGAAAATTGTGGAAGAGCAAAACCAAAGAAAACACAGGAATAAGTGATAAAAGCTGCTCTCATAAAATGGACAATAAATTTTGAAAAATTGAAAGCAACAAAGATGTTAGTGCGATACATATTATTTATCTGCCCTAATATTCTGGGACTATAAACCTGATACATAACATGTCCTGATCCTATTGATATTCTACAGAGTAAAACAAGTTCAAGTAAATAATAAAGAGTATTTAGTCGCAGATTCTCTTGGATCTGAAATTCTGCTACTTTAATTTAATTTAGACTAGTATAGATATATGGCCACAAATTTGGCAGAAGGAAGGGCAGTCTTAGTGAGTTATATTTTGATCCAATTATTTAGCTGGTATTTTATCAACTTCAGAAGGAAAAAAAAGGCAAAACAATCCAGTCAAGATTTAAAGTCAGAACATAAAGATCAGTAATACCTCAAAAATAGTTTGTTTGATGCTTTACTGATTCTGCCAATCCACAACCCTAATTTAGATTATTATCAAAAAAAAAATAATAAAATAAAAAAGACTAACACTAATAACAGAAGATACTGACTATAATTATGGTTATTATGAGATGCCAATGAAAGAACCTCTGTGTAACTTCTCAATTTGCCAGAGATAGAAGCTAAATCCCCATCACATTAGATACTACACTATGCTCAAAGAAAAGATGAGATGTTTATAGCTGAAATGTCTTTGATAATAGGTCTATCTGGTGGATCAGGCCTGACACTGGGTCAAATGACAACAACACCAATTATAAACTGTCACTTCAGTATATTAACCCTTTTGATAGCAATACACCTGAGACCACCTGTGATTCTGAGGAAAACAAGCCTATTTTAACCCTTGAAAATTCAGATTATTCTGTTAAACATATTGCTTATTTATTCCCATGGTTTTGAATTAATCCTGCATTGCCTAATATCTTTAGGATTCTGATGATATGACTGTTTATTTTTATAATGTCATTATAGGGTAGCTATGAGAGGCCATATCTGACTGGTTTGAACATAATATTTGGGCCAGATATGGCTGGTTTAAATGCTAAAGGTTTAAAGTGATCCAAATTAAAACTTTACTCAAAATTTCGTGCTAATTTATGGTCTAAACACCACCTTAATTATGACAAAATTATTTTACTAAGTTCTTCATTATATTTGAAACTAATTGAAGCAAGAGTGGTTTATGCCAAGAGGAATATGGTAACAAAAGAATTAAATTGTAAGTTAACATAAGAAATGCATTGATATTGATGGAATGTATTCTCAAAATATACAGACTTACACATACATAGATATAGATAAACACATGCATAGATACAGGTACACACATATACTCAGGAAGCCGGAGGTCTTACCCAAGTAGATAATTATTATTATCATAAAGCAAGTAGTGTTTAGAATAGAACATGTGAGGAGTGTCAGTAAAGCTGACCCTGACTTGAAAATGAACTCCAGTCGAGTGGGTCAAACCTAATGTATACACATATTCACGGAGGTGACTGTTTCAAAATAACATAGTCAGGCCACTTAGAATAATAAAGTACTCAATGCAAGATATTTAAGTCATGATAATTAATAAATAACTATGAGCTTGACAAAATATATTTGATCAGGTTCAGATTTTCTGATTACACACACACACACACACACACACACACATGATGTATAAAACGCTTTACTGCATTTTTTGTGTGATTTATTTTGTGTATATATGAAGACAAGGAAGGAGCTGGCTGTGTGATCTAACTCGCAGCTACCGCCACCATCACTGCTATTACTCTCACCTCTACTACTACCACCAATGATGAGTCTGGCCAGTCATTGTTCCAAGTGTAAATACCAAACATTTGCTAATGACACAGCATTAACACAGAAGGCCTACAAACTCTTATTCATTGACATTGAGATCATAAGGCTTCACTTTAAACTCTCTCTCTCTCTCTCTCTCTCTCTCTCTCTCTCTCTCTCTCCACACATACACACACTTAGATAAATCCACATACATATCCATAGAACACTCATACATGCATGTACATAATATATATATATCTGTCAATGGTGTTGCTAAGTGATGATCCAGAAGCTACTTAATTTGAAATTTGTTGTTATCGGTAGTTTTATGTTGTTGACACTTTCGAAATAATTCCATGAATTAGAGAGGTTTGTCTGTTTGCTATGTAGTGTTCAGGTAGGTCTTTCATGTTCTACTCACTTCATTGCATCTCGCTCTTTCTCCCTCCTCATCATCCTGCTCATCATCATCATCATCATCATCATTATTTATTAGTGTCAGAATTGGTTGACACAGCAGAATACTAGACTGTTGGTTTAATGGTGCATCTTGATGATGAAAGCATGTGGTTTAGAGGTCAGGGCATTCAGCTCACAGTCGTAGGGTTGTAGGGTCTTGAGTTCAATTTGTGGTAGCACATTGTATCCTTTATTTCACGTTGCTCCTGTCCACTCAGCAGGCAAAAATGAGTAGTACCTGTGTTTCAAGGGGCCATCCTTGTCACATTCTATGTCACACTGAATCTCTCTTAGAACTAAGCATAGAGTATGTGTGTCTGTGGAGTACACAGCCACTTTCATGTTAATTTCATGATAAGGCTGTTATCATAACTGACAGAGTGCCAGTTCTTGATGGTTCACTAATTCATTTTATTTGGTTCGAATCCCAATAAAATAAACTTCACTTTTCATTCCACCCTGGTACCTGTAACACACTAAAGTCAATTCTATCCACAATCCCTGTTCATTTACAGAACTTTCTTTGAGATTAATGAAACTATCATTATCATCATGTTCATCATTGAACCATCAAGGAAGCTTCTATCTGGCTGCTTGATTTGCTAAAATTAGAAACCAAATCTCCCTTACCTTATATCATACAAAGAACATGTTGGGTAATGATAGTCTAAGACATGCAGGTAATTCTGTTGATCAGATCAACTGGAACCCTCATCTCTGTACCAGTTATTCCAGGCCTGGTCAACCATAAATATCCTCACTGGTTTCCTTGGATTTTACTTTTACATATATATACAGGTTGCAGTGAATAAACTGTTGCCTAAATCATGCAAAAATGAAAATAATACTGGCATCTCATTTTAACAGATATATTTACCAAAGTTACATAAAAATATTTTGAAATACTAAAGAATAAATCTATTCAATAAAATCGCCATTGCTTCACTGGCTCCCATGCTGGTGGCACATAAAAAGCACCATTTGAGCATGGTTGTTGCCAGTGCCACCTGACTGGCCCCCATGCCAGTGGTACATAAAAAGCACCCACTACACTTTCAGAGTGGTTGGCATTAGGAAGGGCATCCATCTGTAGAAACCTTGCCAGAACAGACTGGAGCCTGGTGCAGTCACTTGACTTGCCAATCTTCAGTCGAACCATCCAACCCATGCCAGCATGGAAAGCAGACGTTAAATGATGATGATAATGATGATCCCTAGTGAAGTATAATTCATTATTCATGTATTTTGCTCAAAGCTACAAAATCAATATCTCTATTAAGACTTGAACTTGTGACCACATATTTATAGCCAATGATTTTAACATACCCTCTCTATTCTACTTTTTGTTATTCAAAAATATCTATTTCAGCAATTTATACAAATATAAAAAAACTGAAGTTGGATAAAGAGAAAGAGATAGGCTGTCTCCCATATTTTTTTTTTTAAATCAAGTTTCTAAAATGATAGCTGAGTGAACTGAATCTATGCAGTTTGCGATATTGATGAGGGTGCTTAATTGTGACAAAATATTGACATAACCTTTGACCTGAGAGAAAACCAGACTTGTACAATTAGAAATACAGTTACATTCATATTCAAATAAAATAAATATTTTATAGATTTCTATTTTCAGCTGTGAATTATAATTGCATTTTCATTTTTTTTTATTCCCTCATAGAATATTTGCTAAATATTCTGCCAGGTTTGAGAATTAATTATTAGAATATTTTCTAAATAATCTTTATTTCTCTTTCTTTTTTTTTTTTTTTTTTTTTTTTTTTTCAAGAGACTAAACCAAATCTGAAAAGATTTGTGTATAAATCACAAAAAATCAACTGTAGTGCATTATTATTATATTTAACATGTATTCTAATTAAATACCACCTGGTGTTTGGGTACTTTTAATGGGGTCAACCCCATTGGATGAATTGGGGCCAGGTCTCAGGTCCTCCTTTCCTCCAATCAATCTCAGAGGCCCTGAAAATGTTTTATGGAGGCTGCCATTGGTTTTTTTCATTAAACCAGTGTGTGTGTGTGTATATGATCATCATCAACATTTGTACATATACATACATACATACATATATATATATATATATATATATATATATATATATA
>NC_068990.1:32922335-32927650 GCF_001194135.2 Octopus bimaculoides | reverse complement strand
TATATATATATATATATATGTATGTATTTGTGTGTACCCTTGTCGAGACTTCTCATGATAGTTATAAATGAGCATCATCATCAAACAAACAATGTTGTATGTTTTCAGTCTTCCATAAAAATCATGTCTGGCCATAAGGAAATATTACCTCATTTAGAAACAGGTGAGTATTGATGACAAGAAGGCCATCCTATCAAAGAAAATCTGCCTCAGCAAATTCCATCTGAACCATGCAAGCAGGAAAAAATAGAGATCAAATGACAATGAGGATGATTTACACTCACATAGCAGAAGTGTTAAGACTGATCTATCTAGTGGTGTAAAGCACTTGTGGCAGTGTCATGTAAAAGTGCCTGTGCAGTGCTATGTAAAAGCATCATGTAGTGCCACATAGAAACACCCGTGCCATGAAAAGCACTCGTGTTGTGCCATGTAGAAGCGCCCATGTGGTGCCACTTACAAGTGCCTATGCAGTGCTATGTAAAATCATATGTAAAGGTGCCAGTGTAGTGCTGCGCAAATGCACCAAGCACACACTGCGAAGTGGTTGGTGTTAGGAAGAGCATCCATCTTTAGAAAGCATACCAAATCAGGCTGGAGTCTGGTGCATTCTCCCAGTTTGCCAGCCCTTGTTGCACCATCCAACCCATACCAGCATGAACAACAGACGCCAAATTATGATGATGATGACGACGACACAGAAAGCCAGCTCCAGCATTCAATCCTCAGAAGAAGAGAGGTTGCCAAATAAGCCAAACTTGCTATCTTCAGTTCAGTTTTTGTGTCTGTCCTCACCACTGGTGATAAACGTCGGGTAATGACTGAAAGAGTACAATCACAAATACATGTATCCAAAAGCTGGTTACCCCCGAAGGATTCTTTAGAGAATGTTACTCAACAGAGTGCATAGCTCAGAAATCGTGGGTTTTTCTCTAGGTCAAGCCACTACTTCTCCACAACGAGAAGTCACAGCTCATATACAGTACTTTGGACATGTGGTTAGAATATCACAGGAAATAATCACAAGATAGATTCTTCAAGCCAAACCACCTGAAAGGAGATCCAAGTAGGAATAAGCAAAGAATGAGGTGATTTGATAATATCCAAAACCTCAGTTGATCAAGCTTGTGAATCCAGCCTGAAAGTCTAATAATGGTTGCTTCTGACAGGACCCCTTGGGGGAGGTACCTGAGGACTGTACTCCAATGAACCTCTCAGGAATAGTGAGTGGGTGGAGAAGATGGTTGGAGGACTGAAAATTTATATTACCTACAATTCTGTTCGGTGTTCTGCTATTTCTACCAACTTCGTATTCTTCATACTAAAAGGGTGATCTTCATCCTCATCATCCTCATCTTCATCATCATCATTAATTTGCTACTTTAATATTTAGGGTTAGATAAGGTGGCAAGCTGGCAGAGTCATTAGGATGCTGTGCAAAATGCTTAGCAGTATTTTGTCCGTTTTCATGTTCTGAGTTCAAATTCTGCCAAGGTCGACATTACTCTTTTATTATTTCAGGGTCGATAAAATAAATACCTGTTGAACACTGGAGTTGATGTAATCGACTTAAGCTCCCTCCCCCGAAATTGCTGGCCTTGTGCCAAAATTTGAAAACAATATTAGGGTTGGACAGGTCTGCAATGCTATACATCTCTAATTGTTTCACTCCTTAGTCATTTACCTTGTTATATCCACTAACATTTTTCTATAACTACCTACACCACTTTTTTCTAGATCTTCTTGGGTCTCTCCGTCTGTCTGCCCAAATATATGATGAAACCACACCACAACAGAATTCCTAAATAACTATTGTTATTGTTGTTTAGCTCCAGGTCAGGTCTAATTCAGTAGACATATGATCAACTGTGATCTAGTCAAGATCCTTTTTGTTTACCTGCAACTACATTAATTCAGTTCCTCCTTCATTTTTTAAGATGGTCAAATAGGATTTGAGGGTGCATTCATTGTTATTTTTAGCTGATCATCATGCAAAGAAATGTATGTAGCATAGGTCTCAAGAAGATATTGAAAAACTGTTATCTTTAGAATTATCATGTTTTCCTTTGTGTATTTTTAATTATTTGTGTTTTACTTGTTTTTTTTATTTTTAGTTTTCTGTTTAAAAGAAAATATCCTTAAATCTTAGTTATTTCTCTGGTTATTTATTATTTTTGATGTTGTTATGCTTCATAAAAGAGAGGGGAAAAACAAAAAGCACAAAAAATATAGAAAAGTACATTTAAATAAAAAAAAACCTTTCCAATAGCTAATTAGAGTTTAATTAGTCAGAAGTAATGAGATGAAGCAAAATAATGAACAGACGTTTCTTTACATTTGGAAGTTGGTGTGGGAGAGATGAAGAATTGGTTCGGAGAGCGTCTTTTGATCAAATTAGAATTCTGATGTTATATTAGACCACAATATAATTGCTAGATAATGCAATTAAGGTAATCATAGCTTGTCTTAGGTTCCATTGTCTTTGAATGTATGTGTGTCTTCTTGGTTAGTATAATTTTTTTAAATTATCCATTTCAGTTTTTGTCACTATCATCATCATCATCTTCATCATCATCATCTTCATCATCATCAACATGATTTTCATCATCATCAACTACAACAACGATTTCTGAGGACTTCTTCCATGTTTTTTCTCTCTCTCTTTTTTTTTTTTTTAACTTTTTCTTTTTGCTATTTGCTACACTCCTCAGTACCAGCAGTCAGAACACCATTATTATACCTTGTCCCCCTCCATCTCTCACTTTCTCCCTGGGACTGCCCATTCCTTTGTCCATTTATAACCTTCTTAATTAAAATGACCGACCATAGTTATTTTCAGACATTCTGTCAAAAAGTTCTTGGTGCTTTGATTATTATTATTATTATTATTATTATTATTATTATCATTGCTACCAAAGAAAGAAACAATGAAGGAAGAAAGACAGAGAGAAGTGAAGAAATCATTAACTCTTTCAGTTGTAGTTTAATACTTTTTAATTAATTTCCAAGTTAAACTGAAATTAATGTCAACTTATAACGAGTGCAACTAATTTGCTTATTTATTTATTTCTCATTGGTTTCGTCTGAAGGAAGGGAGAATGCCCATGCTTTTTTTGGAGGACTTTTCAGACTGCACAGATCAATTCATAATAAGAACATCTGAACAGTTGCTGTTGCCTTACATTTTTTTGGTGAAAGTGGCACAAAGCCAGCCTTTTTAAGGAAGGAAATAAATCGATTACATCAACCTCAGTGTTCAACTGGTACTTATTTTATTAAACCCCCCAAAGAATGAAAGGTAGAGAAATAGAATTTGAACCTACCACATTAAGAACTGGAAGAAATGCCACTAAGTGTCTCACTAACAATTCCATTAGCTCACTGCCTTATTTTATGTAAATAATAGTTTTACAGTAGACATGGTTTAATCTTCACAAAGTTCTGAAATTGTTATCTGTGACTACTACTATAAATATCCCATAAAGTGCTATAGTACTTCCTCTACATTCTGCCAATAGATGTCAGTGAAAGTTTTAATAAATTAAAGCCTGATTTAATTAGATTTGCGTCTTTAGTAAATTCAAACCTGATTCAAATTGATTTTAAGCTTCAATTGTGAATCAAGTGAATTTAAGAGCTTAACCCTTTTAATCACAACCTGCCTGAAACCATACTTAGTTCTACGAAATAAACTTCTTGTTTTACAGTGATCTAAATTAAAACGTTCCATCAAAATTTTGTGTTATTTAGTTACAAACACTAGTTTCATAATGATAGTTATTTTCCTAGATTCTTTATTATTTTCAAAATTAATTGAAACAAGATCACTCAGACAGTGCAAACCTCTGCCAAGGCAACACCAACGTCCTTTCAATGATTAGCCAGAGATGATTTTTAAAATGAGAATATCTGAAATAAACTCGACTGCTCTCACAAATGAGAATACTAAAGATGAACCTGACCACTCTCAAAAATTAAGTAAAAAAAAAAACAAGAAAAATAATCCAGAATCCTTGTCTGGTACCAGATCGATACGAAAATCTAATCAGTTCATGCCAATCATGAGACTAAGCATCCCTGAAAGTTTCATCTGAATCCATCCAGCGGTTCTTAAGATATCTTGTCCATGGACTAACAAACAAACAAGACTGAAAGCAATACCTCCACCTTTGCTAAAGCGGAGGTAACAAAGGTAATGTATTTCAGTAGAATATGGTAATGAAGGGTTAAGCAGAAATAACCAGGAAACTATTTACAGTGGTTCTTGGAAACACCATCCCAAAGCTGATACATACACAACACACTTATGTCCCCCATACGCAGAAGGTTGGGGTTAGATATATAAAGAGAACTGCTACAAAACAACAGAGAGATTTAAAAGTGAACATAATATGGGATATACCAATCCACACAGACAGAGCAGTCAAAGCAGCTAGCTGACCAGATATTGTGATCAAGGACCACTAGAAGTACCTCCTAATCAAAGTATTGATCCGAAAAAAAAGAAAAACATGGAGAAATCATCCAGATATACACCTGGAAAAAGGGCTAAACTGAATATGGGCTAGGAACAGAACTATAATAATAGGTGCTTTGGAAGGGATCAAAAGACATGCAGACAAATACATAACACAACAATGTCCAACATACAGAAAATTACATTACTAGGAACTGAACTTGGTTTCAAATATTGGCACAAGGCCAGCAATTTTGAAAGTAAGTCGATTACAATAATTCCCAGTGTTGAACTGATATTTTATTGACCTCAAAAAGAATGAAAGGCAAAGTTGACTTCAGCAGGATTTGAACTCAGAGTGCAAAGACAGATGAAATGCTGCTATAAATTTTGCCCGGCTTGCTCACGATTCTACCAGCTCACTAACCAAAGGCACTAAGGACATATTACTTAGAAAATTTTCACTGAAATAAAAAAAAATATAAAATTAAAACAAGAAAACACTGCACATATCTAAGGTGCACAGAAATGCGCTTGTTTGTGCAGTGCAACCATGGAAGACAATATAACAACTGAATAATAACAACAACTTCTGGTTATTACAAGAAAAAAAGTTTGATGTAAAAGTGAATAAAAGAATGGTAAAATTGATTCTTTAATGTTTTTGAATAACTTGTTTGAAGTATTCTTCAAGTAGATTTAATTATTTTCATAAGAAATTTCTTTGTGTAGTATCTTCAACAATCCTCTGAGTAATTACTACACTATTACTTTAGACTCTTACCAAAATGGCATGGACAAAAACATGTTACCACTCTCTCTCCCTCTCTCCCCCTCTCTCCCTCTCTCTCTCCCTCTC
>NC_068990.1:32919795-32922325 GCF_001194135.2 Octopus bimaculoides | reverse complement strand
CTCTCTCCCTCTCACTCTCCCTCTCTCTCTCCCTCTCCATCTGCCTCTTGCTCTCCTCTTTTCTTCCTCCACCCATCTCTGTCTCCTACTGATATTTCTCTACTTTTTTCATATATATGCCTTTTTCATAGGCAGACATACATACGTGCAGACAGACAGTTAGATGGATAGAAAGATAGATAGATATATAAAATGATAGACAGATAGACAGACATGTGTATAGACACACATGCACACATACATATACACATGCATGCACACATACATATACATACACATGTGCACACAATGTTTAGTTATACCTTACTTGTGGAAAATCTGTGTGTGTGTGTGTGTGTGTGTGTTTGCATGTGTCAAAGTATGTACCTTTCTTTCTCCTCATAATCATCATTAGACTCAGTTTTCCTCTTCTAGCAGTAGTGGATAAGTTTTCCAGTAGACCAAGACAACCTTCTCCAAGTCCTTTCCATATTCTATGAGAAAGTACCATTTGCAGCCCATATTCTATGAGGCTGCATATGGTACTTTCTTACCATCCTCCTCCCACCACTTCCCATGTTTACTTAGACAAAGTCTGTATTTACTGGACGCTTGCTATAAAGACAATGTTATTGTCTTGCTTGACATTACTATTACTACTGACTAAGAGTGTCTTTGATCACAAGTCTTCTGTCTGGAACCATTTCATGCTTCTCTTCAGCATTGAATAACAATTTAATAAGATGACAGTGTACTTTGAGGGACACTTGGGTGCTATTTCTTTAAAACCAGGTGACCACCTAGGGGCTCCCTTTTAGCCTGATTATAGATAGCATTCTTCTGCCACCTATAGAGCTTTCCCCACCATAGAGTTTCTTCTTGATCTTCTGCCATCATCATCATGATATGTTGGTTCTTCCATGCTGGCAATAGTTGGACGACTTGACAAGAACTGGCAGGGCCAGGGGATGCACCAGGTTTCATAGTTTGTTTTGGTTTCGTTTCAACAGCTGGGAGCCCTTCCTAATGCCAACCGCTTTACATAGTGTAGTGGTACTTGTTAACAAAACATAAATGATCCCAAAGCTTTGTGATTGAATTTGGTAGGTGGAAGTTACTGCCACGTGTGTATATGTCTGTGTATGTGCTTGTGCCTCTCCGAAAGAGAAAGAGGGTGGGGGAGAGGAAACAGCAGAAGTTATTTTTGTATCACTTGTTTTATGCATTCCGTATAAACATGAGTGGTTTTTACAGTAACAATACTAATATAGACTGCATGCATGAGTGTACACACACACACACACACACACGCATGTGCACAAGTGAGTTGGCAGAGTCATCAGAGTACGAAATAGAATGACTTGTGGTATTTGTTTTTATACTCCAAGGTCAACTTAGCCTTTCATTCTCTTGCAGGTGATGGATTAGCAGAACTTTTAGTACATCCAACGGAATAGGCTGTCTTGCAATATCTGATCCTTCTTTGTGTATTTTGACAGCAACATCTGCAACATCAACTGTGTTACACTGTAATGGCCATACCATTTCCACAGAACATAAATTGGTGAAATGGAATTAGGAGACTTGCATGCATGCAAAATTGCGGATCTTCCATAAAAAAAAAATTACAAAATCATACCTTGTCCTGCACTTTCGAGAAAATCTTTCTTTCTTTGATGTAATATACCAATGGAGTAAAATTTGTGGCTTTTACTTTCAACTGTGAGGAAGTGGTTTCAAGTTGTGTCTAGTTTTGCTGTCTGTGTTGATAGATGTATTGTATTGTGATATTAATACCATTTCCATTATTGGCAAGCTGGCAGAACGTTAGCACGCCAGGCAACATATTCAGTGGCATTTCGTCCATCTTTACATTCTGAGTTCAAATTCCACTGAGGTCAACTTTGCCTTTCGTCATTTTGGGGTTAATAAAATAAGTATCAGTTGAACACTGGGGTCAATGTAAACAATTTACCTACTCCCCCGAAATTACAGGCCTTGTGCCAAAATATTTGAAACCATTATTAATCATCTAGACCTGTAGGGAATTCTACTCAAGATAAAGGTTTTGTTTAACAATGTTTCTCTGTCAGATTCTGTTTTATGCCTTGTGAATCATGGGGAAGGTGGTGCATTAATGTGATCAGTGTAAGAGGTAGAATTGTGTAGTTTACAGCTTACGTTTTTATAATCAAAATTATAAACCATGTCTGCAAAGGACTATAAAGATTGATAGGGCTAAGAATTTTACTACTCTGAACAAACTACAAACTCAAGAACTCAACAATATATATATATAAAACAGGAGTGGCTGTGTGGTAAGTAGCCTGCTTACCAACCACATGGTTCTGGGTTCAGTCCCACTGTGTGGCACCTTGGGCAAGTGTCTTCTACTATAGCCTTAATCTGACCAAAGCCTTGTGAGTGGATTTGGTAGATGGAAACTGAAAGAATCCTGTTGTGTGTGTGTATATATATATATATATATATATATATATATATATGTATATCTATATGTTTGTGTGTCTGTGTTTGTTCCCCCCCCCCACTG
>NC_068990.1:32916228-32919641 GCF_001194135.2 Octopus bimaculoides | reverse complement strand
GATAGAATAAGTACTAGGCTTACAAAGAATAAGTCCTGGGATCAATTTGTTCGACTAAAAGCAGTGCTCCAGCATGGCTGCTGTCAAAAAAAAAAGATATACATATATATAAAGACAATTAATAAAAACTAAAAGTAGATTACAGTCCTCAGTACAAATCGATCTCAGTACCAGCAGTCAAGCAGTGGCGGAGCACAAACACAGAAATGAACACACACACACACACACACACACACACACACACACATATATATATATACATATACATATATATATAAAATATATATATATACAACGGGCCTTTTTCAGTTTCTATCTACTAAATCCACTGACAAGGCTTTGGTCAGTCCAGGGAGCTTTAGTAGAAAACACTTGAGGAAAGGTAGTGCCCAAAACTTTTTACAAAGGCTGCAAAACTGGGGAAAGATATCTTCAGACAGGAGTCCTGTCCCATATGCTCACAACAGAGTGGACTCCACTAAAAGCCCCTAAAGAGTCAAATGTTTGTGTTAACATAAATGCTATATTAAGACTACAACCCAACAAAAACTTTGCAAAAGCATTTGAACTCAGAACAAACACTAAGAGACAAAAAAACTACAGGCTACATGTTTATTACTCTCAAAGGATGGAAGGCAAAATTGATGCTATTAGGATTTGAACTCAGATCACAGAAGAAATATAGCAAGGTGTTCTACGCAGTACTCTATGGACTCTGCAGCAAAGATTTGTTGATTTCCATTGTAATCCATGATGTCAGTGGTCCTGGGTTCTATTCTTGCTCGTAGCAATTGTTTCACACACGTAATGTTAAATATGGTAGTGGTCAGTCATAAAATTTGGTTATTCAAGAATGAGGAATCTCAAGCACTGAATATCAGAATAATGAATAATTATTGGTGTTGCATTTTCAGGAACTATACACCCACAACAAGAAAATGAGTAGGTTTGATATTTTTGCTTCCGTTAAACCAGTCTGTACTGCTTTTAGACAGCGTAGAGCGAATTTGACGAATAAATAGATAAATTAATAGAATAATTTGACAAATGCTTTAACCCATTTACTAATCAAATGTTGCCAAGTTTTGGTAGCTTCCATATCAACAATAAAATTGAAGACATTCACTGGAATTTCAAGTAGGTCTATAAAATATTCATAAATCTAACAACCAGTGGTAACCTCAGTTTGTTGTGTAAGGCAATATTCCAGTTGCTTCTTGTGGCTATATAAGAGGAGGGGAAGAAGTATAAGAAGATGACGACTAAATCTTGTTAGGCAAGTTTAGGTGTAATGGCACAGGTTTACGCAGGTGATAAAATATTGATTATTTACAGAAAGTTATCGGCAAATTTCTAGCTAAGATCTTCATTTTTCTTTTGCTCATTCTTTATATTATCATTATTATTATCATTATTAGTATTACTATTATTATTATTATTATTATTATTATTATTATTATTATTAATATCATCATCATTATTATTATTATCTTAATATTCTTAAGGTGAGAATGTCAAGATGAGAGAACTGACTGACTTTGAAAGCTGTTGATGAAATTATCAATATACTTTTTCTCATTCTCCTGTATACATTTTCCAAAACAAAACAACATATTCCACTGCAGTATTAGATTCTATTTTTGCTGATCATTCTGCACTATGGTTCCAATTTCTTGGACATTTTTATTTATTTGTTTATTGTTTGCTGTTTATTATTAAATATAATTTCAGTTGTATATCATCAAGTTCCATGAAATATTTCCCCTATAATTTCTGACATCAATATGAGCTGTCTAATATCTAAATTGGCAAATGTTTGGGAGGAAGATATCTCGAATAACTTTTTCAACTGATGCAAAATGATTAAAGAACAAAATATGGTGTAAAAATGTTACCTAATTATTTAACGATTCCAGCCAACCATTTCTTATTAACTCTGTGTAGAAGAGAGGTTTAAAAAACAGTGCATTGTTCAATCAGTTTGGAATAAAAAATCTTTTCTACTCTAGGCACAAGGCTTGAAATTTTGGGGGAGGGGTCCAGTCGATTAGATCAACCCAGTATGCAACGGGTATTTAATTCATCGAACCCGAAAAGATGAAAGGCAGAGTTGATCTCAGCAGAATTTGAACTCAGAACATAAAGACAGATGAAATACCGCTAAGCATTTCGCTGCCTTGTTTGGAATAAAAAATAAAAAAGATAGATATGACTGAGTGATTGAGGACTTTCCTTTCCAACCACATTTTTTATTTTCAGTCCCACTGCACAGCATTTTGGACAAGCATCTGCTCTTACAGCCTTGGGGCCATGCAAAACCTTGTGAATAAATTTCATAAATAGAAACTAAAAGAAACACACTGTGTGTGTGTGTGTGTATTTATGTCTCAGTGGTGAGAGCATCAGGCTCACAATCATGAGGTAGTGAGTTCAATTCCCAGATTGGGCTGTGTGTTTTGCTCTTGAGTAAGTCACTTTATTCCATGTTGCTCCAGTCACTTGGTTGTAGAAATCAGTTGCAACATCACTGGTGCCAAGCTGTATTGGTCTTTACCTTTCCCTTGGACAACATCAGTAGCATGGAGAGGGAAGACAGGTATGCATGGGTAGTCTTCCACAAAAACAACCTTGCCCAGACATGTTCCTCAGAGGGGAACTTTCTAAGTGCAATCCCATGGTCATTCATGACCAAAGGGGGTCTTTACCCTTTTGTGTGTCTGTGTTTATATGCACTCTCTGAAAATGATGAGCAATGACTTATATTGTCATTGACACTTTTCCTGTCAGCAAATCATCTACAAGCTTTGTTCCTTTGATGATGTGTGAAATAAAGTATCCCTTACATGGAAAACAAATAAGTAGCAAGAAGAACATTTGGCATTGGAACCTGTAAAAATGAACAGCTGCAAAATAAATACAGCTATTTCCTTTCATGTAGTTTTCTTTTGTTTTTATAATGAACTCAATACAAAGAGACAGAGTGTAAAAAATAGACCAATAGAATAAGTACTAGGCTTAAAAAATAAGTCCAGGGGTCAATTTGTTTCCCTAAAATCCTCTAAGGCAGTGCTCCAGGATGGCCACAGTCAAATAACTGAAACTAGTAAAAGAGTAAAAGAATATATATACACATATATATATATACACATATATATATATACATATATACTTGTGCGGGTGGCACATGAGATGCACCATTTTGAGCGTGGCCGTTGCCAGTACCGCCTGACTGGCTCCTGTAGGATTTTCGAGCGAGATCGTTGCCAGTGCCCCTGGACTGGCTTGTGCGGGTGGCACATAAAAGACACCATTTCGAGCGTGGCCGTTTTCGTGCGGGTGACACGTAAAAGCACCCACTACACTCTCTGAGTGGTTGGCGTTAGGAAGGGCATCCAGCTGTAGAAACTCTGCCA
>NC_068990.1:32911544-32914044 GCF_001194135.2 Octopus bimaculoides | reverse complement strand
ATGGGGACATAATGTCACCATCACTAGTGATCACTCCAAACACCATGATGTTGACTGGATGTTTGATTTTTATCACTTCCTGTACATGTCCTCAGATTGCACTCTTCTCAGATTGCACTCTTCTCAGATTGCACTCTTCTCAGATTGACATGCAGACACTCTGAAATGTTCAAGTTGGAGCTTTCGGCATGAATGCAAAGCAGTACAGCATGTCATTTCCAAATTTCTTGAAGAGTGAATTGCATCATGGTTCTGTTTTTCTCACAGACAGTTCCCAACTATACTGTGTAGTTGACAAAATCAAAAACAAACAATGTGCATGTGAGAAATTAAGAATGGTGACAATTTACCCATCGCACCCTGTAAGTGTGTGTGTATACATATATATATATATATATATATATATATATACACACACACGTATATATATATATATACACACACACACACATGTATATATACATATATATACATGTGTGAGTGTATATATATGTACACATATATATGTATATATGATATATATATATGTGTGTGTGTGTGTGTGTGTGTGTGTGTGTGCGCGCGCGCACACACACACACACACAGAAATGCATGTATATATGTGTTCAGTATTCACTTAAAAATACCTGACTCTTTTCATTGCAGCTACACATCACACATCCATCCTCCTCTCTTCCTTTGCCATCATCCAGTCAGGCGTTCAGCGACTGAAATTTATCAAGGAATCTTTCCTATTGAAAACACACCTGTGAATGTATGTATTTGTGTGTGGATGCATATATACATATACACACACACATAAATACACACTTGTGTTTGAAGTGTGTTACATCTATGATAATTGTGTGTAGAGAAAACATCATTTCTTTTAGTGTAAAGGTTTCCTGTGGTTTTTACGTATTTCAAACATCTTTGTTGCTGATTGACTTTGCATATTTGAATTGAAATTTTTCACTTAAGGTGAAATATTATTATTTGTGTATACACACCACACACACACACACACACACCTATGTATATATGTTTATATATCATCCTTATTATTATACATTCATTTTTCTATTATTCTAGGTGTTGGATGTGTCCCCTCCAGTACAGTGCTTTGCCATTTTTTGTAATTATTTGTCATCTATTTACTGATGATTTGTCTCCTGATATCAGCTTTCACCACCTTTCTCCATAACTTCTTTACTCTTCCTCTATAGCTGATATTAGGTACCCCCTGTAACCCACCTACAAAGTGAACAACAACTAATCTTCTGCCTTGATATGTTATACATTCACAGTTTGAACTACTGACACACCTTCCTCTAGCACTCTATATCTATGAACACACATAGACCAAGTATCACACCAAAACACATAGATAAAACTTTCCCAAGCGCATATATGCACAGCTTTCACAAACTCACACATAAACTTAATTCACTCCCACTTTCACACACACACACACATATATTTCATTCACCTACATCCATTTACCACTTCTGTTATTGCTGTCGTTCCCAAGACAATACCCACTTCTTAATGTTCCTTTCTACCATGTGAGACATTACTGAAATGATATAAATTTCTTCTCTTCTTCCAAACAAGTATTTTTTATCTCTGTCTCTCTTCTCTCTCTGCCTCATCAAATGACCACTAAAACATCAAACATTTCCACCATTCTTTACAGCATAAAACTAATAAATGTCCACATTTTTATCTTGTACTTTTTCATTGTACTTTGCACTCTGAGTGAAGCAAAAATTCTACACTCACACATACACATATACATGTGTGTGGTGTGTTGGTGATGGTGTCTCTCTGTCTTTCTCTCTCTCTCCCTCTCTCCCCTCCCCCTCTCTCTATATACACACAACAGGCTTGCTTCAGTTTCTATCTACCAAATCAACTCACAAGACTTTGGTCAGCTAAAGACACTTGCCAAAGGATCCTTCCACTCAATGGTTCTGAACCAGAAACTATGTGGTTGAAAGCAGACTTCGTACCACACAGCTATGCCTGTGCAGGGCCATGTAAAAGCACCTGTACGGTGTCATGTAAAAAAAAATCCCATGCGGTGTCATATAAAAGTGCCCGTGTAGTGCCATGTAAGCGCACCCTGCACACTCTGTAAATTTGTTGGCATTAGGAAGGGCATCCAGCCATAGAAACCAGGCCAAATCAGAGTGGAGCCTGGTGCAGCTCTCCACGTTGCCAGCTCTGCTAAAACCATCCAACCCATGCCAGCGCCAGCATGGACAACAGACATTAAAGGATAATGATGATGATGTGTGTATATATATATATATATATATATATGTAGGTAGGCAGCCAGGCAGATAAATAGATATATAGGCACAGGCATGGCTCAGTAGTACAAAGTTACTTCTCATCCACAGGGTTCCGGGTTCAATCATATTATATAGTACCCTGAGTAAGTGTATTCTCCTATAAGCCTCAAGCTGACCAATGCACAGAAACAAATCAAACTGTTTTAAAGAATACATACAGATAT
>NC_068990.1:32907213-32911424 GCF_001194135.2 Octopus bimaculoides | reverse complement strand
TATATATATATATATATATATATATATATATGTGCATACACATGTGTATGAGTGAGTATATATGTATATGTCTATATGGTTTGTATATGTATATAAAGTTAATTATATCACTGTTGAATCTATTGTTACTAAGAAATTTGCAAGGAAGCCAAATTGCTACTGATTTCTTGACGAAGAACATGGGTGATTTCAAAAATTGTTGATGCTGGTTGACTTTACTTATTTGAATTGAAATTCTTCAGTGAAGGTGAAACATCACAAAAGCAATGCCAAAATTCTTTGTTGGTGCCAAACAAAGAACAATTTATATTCAGAGGAAAGTGTATACATTTTATTCAATGAGAAAGTTGTTAATTCTCAGAGGGATTTTTATTATAAATTTATTTATTTATTTGACTTGATTTTTTTTTTCTTCTTTGTATGGTTTAGTGTAGACATCGTTCCAGGGAAATAGTAAATAATTAATGCCAATAGTCTGAGTAGATGGGAACACATTGAAGTGAGTTTTAAAATGTGAAGTAGAAATAAGAAACAAGAAATAAGAAATGATTTAATGCTCAGCTTTAAAGTATTACCTTAAACTTAAAAATTCTTGTGGAGAGGTTTTAGTTTTTTTTCATTGTTTTTCTTTGTTTTGGTTGATTTTTTTGTCTCTTTTGTTGATAATTTTATTGTTTTCTTGTATGAGGAGATCCAGTCTTCAAACCTGACATTGCTGCTTCTGTAGGTATGGAGGTGTACTTGTAATTGAGGATTGTTAGTAATATTTTGGTAGTTCCTTGGAGAGTAAGAACTAAAAAGGGTAAAGACTCCCTTCAGTCATGAATGACGATGGGATGCACCTAGGAAGTTCCCCTCTGAGGCACAAATCCAGGCAAGGTTGTTTATGGAAGACCAGCAGTCACTAATGCATGCCATCCTCCCCTCTCCATGCCACCAATGTTATCCAAGGGAAAGGCAAAGGCTGATACAGTTTGGTACCAGTGACTTCACAACTCATTTCTACAGTGAATGGAGCAATGTGAAATAAAGTGTCTTGCTGAAGAACACAACACAGAGCCCAGTCCAAGAATTAAATTCACTAGCTCATGGTTGTGAGCTCGACACTTTAACCACTGAGCCATGTGTCTTCACTAGTAAGAACTAGTCACTAACAAAATAGAATACTACTGGCTTATGTTAGGAGCAGTGGTTTTTACATGTTTAACAGTGAATGGTTAACCATTTAATTGATAGATACTAGATGTGCTCACTGACTAATTTAACTGATTTATATGTTATCCCAAATCCCAAATCTCTTCTGTCACATGATCTTATGAGAGAGAGAGAGAGAGAGAGAGAGAGAGAGAGAGAGGAAGAGAGAAAATTTGTAGCTGGTGTTTGGAAAATAAGTTAACAAAATATGCTTACATAAAAATTATGAGGAGATGTTTTAATCTAAATATTAATAATTACAAACAAGACTTTGTATACCATGAAACCAAGGGTGATGGTCTCTGGTGTATACTACAAAAATAATTGCTAGACTGACTAAATTTTCATTCCAGATCTCATTGCATACAGTGCAAATTACGATTTTTTTTTTTAATTACAAGACTGTGGAATCAAATGATGGTCTTTATCAGAAATGGGATATAACATAAGATAATGGTTGATATTACAACAATTGTTGTTGTTATTAATGTTGTTGCTCAATCTAAGGTCAGCATTGAGATGAAGCACAGCTATGATGGAAAGTTGTTTCTTGCAATAGGTTGTCTCTGTTTGAGTCTTAGTGAGTGTTAAAAAGCAAAAAGGAAAAAAGCTCTTTTAAGTCTTAATTATTCAAAAGACATTTTAGTTTTTTAAATTATTAGAACACACACACACATACACACACTCTCTCTTTCTCTCTCTCTCTCTCTCACACACATATTGTTTATGAGTACAGTTAGAATCATATGTACTTTGAAATAGGTACATGTGTGTTTTCATATGCACGCGTACATACATAAATATGGAAGTATACAATTTATTGTAATCTTTATATTTGCTTAAAAAGTACTTTATTAAAAACATTTCAATAAATCTTGAGATATTTTCTAAAACTGAACTTTACACTCAGATCTATAAATATAAAGGTTCCACTTTACAATGCAAAATAATGTCAGAATAAATTTATAACCAAATATTTTTGGCAACCGTCACGTGAATTGGCTTTGAGCTTCTTTAGAATAAAAGACATTATATCTCCAGTTTGCTATTTGATTCTTTGAATATTTTATTCAACATAACAGTTATGGTGAATAAGTAGTTCAAATTTTGAATTAGAAAGCCCAGATATTTTTAACCCTGGTTACTGCTTGGTTTTGTGTTATGATATTAGAAATTGTTCCACAGAGCTGATTCTACTTTCATTTCTTTAGTTTCATAAAGAAATCGGGTTATTTCTCTGTGAACATCTTTTTAAACTTTCAACTAAAAGATCAGTATTACATGTGAAAAGTGGAATATCTTTGTGAGATATCCACTTATTTGAATAAGGTTAATCTCAGAATTCAGGGTACCACTAATATAATACATTTTAAAGTAAAAGGAATGCACTTAAGTGTAAACTAAAACTCTGGGGTGACTATATAACTAAGGATGATGTCAAGTGTTTTGAAAATTTAGTTGTGTTTTTTTTTTGTGTTGTTTTGTTATTTCTTGTCATAAAATTCCTCTACATCAAGGTAGAAAAGATTCAATTTTGCAACATTTGTCTGCAATATACAAATCAATAACAGAACATTTTTTGGGGATTTGAAAATTGAAAGCCAGCTTTGGGAAGAAAACCCATTTGTAAACTTGTTAAACTTAAGCAATCCTTTATAGGAAGAAAAGAACAACAAAATAGACAATGCAATAGATTTCACCTTAAAAATCAAAATTCCAAGAGGTTGAATTGACAAAATTTTCTATTGCATTATTAATGGAGTACCCTACTATAAGCACAAAGGTTTTAGAACTGTTAATGCCATTTCCAACTTCATATTTAAGTGAAAGAGTTTTCTTTCACTGTAATAGAAATAAACTGAATATAGAAACTGACTAACCATTATGAGTAACAGCTATAATTCCAACCAAATATTAAGGGCCTCTGAACAGAAGTAGGCTCAGCCAAGTCACTGTCTTTTAATGTCTTAGTTATGAAGTTGAATTCTCCAAACCGCAACAACAGAAAAATGTAACTAAATTATGATAACACAGTATTTATTAATTTTTTTTTATGATTGTTTGTAGCATTTTTTTTTTTTTTTTTTTCAAATAACTTTAGGCTCTAGAAATTTTCTTCTGAACAGGTTAGGGTTTCTAAACAAGGCACTATTTCCCCATGGCCAGACATGCTTTTCATGGAAGACTGGAAATGATAGTGACACCCCCCTCTCTCTCTCCCTCTCTTTCTCTCTCTCTCTCTCTCTCTCTCTCTCTCTCTCTCTCTCTCTCTCTCTCTCTCTCTCTCTCTCTCTCTCTCTCACTGAGTACTCATGTATCTCCTCTACTGACCTGTTTCTGTCTCTCTGTCACACTCTAACTTTTCCTCATCTAGAACAAGATCACCTCCTCCAATGCCCCCCACTCTCCTCTCAAACAATCTTTATCTTGCAAGTTACTTGATGACCCTGCCAACGCTGGTGTCATGTAAAAATCATCCAGTCCACACTGTAAAATGGTTGGCATTTGGAAGGTCATCCAGCTGTAAAATCCATACTAAAACTGACCTTGCCTGTGGTGGTGCCACATGAAAAGCACTCAGTTAACTCTGTGGGGTGGTTGGTGTTAGGAAGGGCATCCAGCCATAACGGTTCAACAAAAGGGACTGATAAAATAAGTACTAGGTTTACAAAGAATAAGTCCTGGGGTCAATTTGTTCGACTAAATGTAGTGCTCCAACATGGCTGCAGTCAAATGACAGAAGCAAATAAAAGAATAAAAGAATAACAGAATATTGTGCACCTCATATAGCAATAAGAGTTTTTAACTCTTATTTCTTGCAATATAAATGCTTCACTACTCTCAGTCACAACATATATCTATATGTATGTGTGTGTGTGTGTGTGTATGTATTATAATCAAATGAATAATATCTATCATCTGTTATTATTCATTTGATTATATATAAATATATATATATGTGTGTGTGTATGTATGTATATATATATATATATATATATATATATATATATATATAT
>NC_068990.1:32902044-32906447 GCF_001194135.2 Octopus bimaculoides | reverse complement strand
AAATTAGTTATGAAACACGTGTAATCTTTTTATTATAATTTATCTTATGATATTTACTTTATATTATACTCATTTATTGTGCTTTTAATTATTAATTTTTCTATATGTGATAGTGGATTTTCATCGATGAGTTCTTGAAAATTGGTTATTTCCCTAAAACTATATATATATATATATATATAGAGAGAGAGAGAGAGAGAGAGAGAGAGAGAGAGAGAGAGGGGGTGCAATGGGCTTTTCAATTTTTGTCTGCCTCATTCACTCCAAAGGCCGTGGTTGGTTGTGATGAATAGTAAAAGACATTTGCCCAAGGTGTCTCACTGGGGAACTGAACCTGAAGCCACATGGCTTCAAAGTGAACCTCTTCAACTCAAAGTCATGCTGAAAAAGAAGCTAATCAATCCTTCACTATATTCTTGAATGTGAGAGTGGCAAGAAATATATCTACATTTTATATCCGAAAGTTTGTATCCCATATTGTTGTATCCATATTGTTTGTATCCATATTCTTTGTTAGTTCCAGTTGCAGATTCCTGGAATCTTTGAAATATATTGATAGCTGAGTGCACAAAAGAACCATCAGTGATGGCAGTTATTATTTTCCTGTTATTTCCAGATGGCAGTTTTCCTATTTTTGCTACAAGTGCAAAAATCTAGCTGCTATTCCGACCATGACAGAATACATTATATAAAATATTATATGTTTGAATGCCATAGACTGGTGAAAAGCAGTGAGTGAATCAAGCCTTTGAGTCAGTACACAATTGATTATCATTGGATATCACATGTATGAGCTTCCCCATCATACAATATCCAGTGATAATCCATCATCTAGAGAAGAGATGGACTTCAAGTTGATTTGCTCTTTCACCCACAATATGAAGACAAAATCTTCAGTTATGACCTGTTAATACTTTAAGAGTTTTGGAACAATTTCCTTCATATTGCATTTGATATATTTTCTTTTCTTTTCTTCTTTATGCTGGCACTCTCATCTTGGTAACCACATTTCTGTTCTCCAGTGATTCCCACTATTATCTCTATTAGGTTGTAGGCCGACTACTTCATCTCATGTTGCTCTTTTGTTCAATGTCATCATGCCATCCCTACAACCACATCCTTTAGTAGTGCCAGCTTTAAGTCTTCACAATCATTAGATGTCACTCAGCATCAACATTAGATGGATTAAATAATCAGCTAACATTTTATGTGCTCTATATTAATCTTGTTAAATTCTTAAATATCTCAAGTGGCTTATTTCCAAGTGAGTCAGAAACATGAAAAGGAAAACAGGAAAGACAGTGTTGACAATAACAATGACGATTACAATGATGATGATGATGACTGTTGTTATTATCATCATCATCATGTTGGGTGACACAGATTTATTATCTTAGAATAACAATAAATTAATAGATCAGTGGAGTAGTGGACTAATATGTATTGGAGTATTTGTTTTTACCTTCCATATTCTGAGTTCTAATCTTACCATTAGTGATTTACTATTCATTCCTCTTGGGCCAGAAAATACAAAAATCAGGTGAAGACTGAAATCAATGTTTCTCTCTACCAAACTATTCAAGGTGTTTAGGCTATATTTGACATTTTGCATAAAAGTACGAGAAAACACAATATCCCACCCAAAACTAGAAGTATTTTAAGAAATCAATAAATATCAAGTAGATTTTGAGTGGGAAATAACAGGTTACAAAATGTAGCTACCCTGGGTAGTCTCAAGATGGCTCCAGAATATGTATTCCATACTGTGTTCCTGGGAAGATGCTCAAAGACTTCCTTGTGCTTGGCCACCAGCTCACCCTTGATGTTGCAGGCAGAGCAGTTGGTCTCTTTCTCAACTGCACTCCACACATAGTTATCCATAGGATTACAACCAAGGGAATTAGGAGACCAGAAATTGGGGCTGATAAAATCATAAAAATTCTCCAACAACCCCTTCTGACTCTTTCCATGACATATGGCAAGGAGCTGAATCCTGCTGCCACGCATATGGCTTTCCAACAGCAACTCACCCAGGCCAGGAATTGACCACAGTCTCCAGCAGCTTCACATAACCCTCTGAATTGAGCCTAAGACCTTATTCAAAGATGTGCAGCAGCATGACATCACCCTCACAGAAGATACAACCAAAGGCACTCACACTTCTGGTGGAGCTTGGTTTCCATGATGTCCATGATGTCTTACAAACTCTGAAGTGTTCACAGAGCATTGGGTAGTAGTCATGAAGTCAGCATTTTGATACCTAGCGCAAATCATTGTGACACAGGTAACTTTTTTTCCAATATACAGATGGATTAGGCAGTGAGGCTGGCCAAATTATTACCATGTTGGACAAAATGATTAGTGGCAGTTCTTCCAAATGCTACAAGGATTTAGTTTGACTTTCATCCTCCTTTCAGGGTTAATAAAATAAGCACCAGTTGAGCACTGGGATGGATGCAATTGACTCACTCAGTCCCTCAAATTCCTGGCCATGTGCCACATTTGAAACCAATATTCAGGTGGCTTTCACTCCAACATGTCAGCTAGCTTTTCCTCAACTCCAACTTTAATCATTATGCTCTTCAACGCCATTGATTGTTCACCAATACATTAAAAAAAATATACATAAAAATTCATCAAAATTAGCCAGAGCACTCTGTAAATATTGGTTTTAAACTGTAGATATTGGTGTGAGAAATTTATTAATAAAGAAGTGTTACTTCAGAATATGGTTTTAGATTCTCATTTAAACTGGAAGAATATTGAGGTTATGATGAAGTAGAATATAGAATATGATTGACAGAAAGTAATTTAACATTTTGAAGCAAAGAGTCTGCAAAAGATTCTAGGTTGTCTGAAACTGAATTTCGTGAATCGTTGTAGAAAAATGATTACAGAAATATATCTACAGCATCTAGTGGAATATTGTTGTGGAAGCAATAAGAAATACTAGATTTTACTATCCACAAGACAATAGTCATGGAATATTAAAGACTGGTGAGCATTGACTGAGAAAAACAATAAAGGCTGATGTATTATTGACACTGATTCCTTGCTGTGTCTAGGCACCATACTATGGTTATATTATTATATTGGCATACCTGGGCACTACAGTATTGGTATATTGGTGTAGCAAGATATCACATTATTGCTTATACCTAGATATTAATATCGGTTTCAAACTTTGGTACAAGGCAGTAATTTCAGAGAGTGGGGTAAGTCGATTACATTCACACCAGTATTAAACTGGTACTTATTTTATTGACCCCAGAAGAATGAAAGAGAAAGTCAACCCCAATGCCATTTGAACTCAAAGCATAAAACTGAAAGAACAGAATTTCAGTTAGTTTCAGTTAATCTATTTATTAGATGTTGCAGAAAGAACAAGGTCTATTCAAATATAAAGGAATGCAAAATGGTCCTCCTCCTCCTCCTCCTACTACTGCTGCTGCAGCTGTTAGTAGCAGCAGTAGTAGTAGTAGGATGTCTCTTGCTTGTAGTGTTTTGAAGAGCACCATTTCTATAATTTAGTACTTGACATTATCATCATCATCAACATTGTCATCATTTTATGTCTACTTTCCAGGCTGGCATGAGTTAGATGGTTCACCACAGCTTGAGTCATTGCATATTTTGGAATATTCATTTAGATGTGTCAGTGGACTACATCTCACTCATGATTCTCTCAGCTACCGCATCTTCATTCACTCAATCTCACACACACATGCACACACACTCTCCCTCCGTTTCTCTCTCTCACTTCCTCTCCCCCTCTCTCTTACTTTCTATTTCCCCCTCCCTCTTTCTCTCTCACTCCCCCTTACTACTCCTTCATACACATCTCTGGACAGAGAGATACCATCACAGCCCTATTACATCAGTGCAACTCGTCAAATTTAAATAACTAACATTTATGTTGTTTCTTTGTTTTTATTATCTAAACGCTTTGTCCCTTTGGTTTTATAGCAATTTAGCAGATAAATGCTAAACTATCACTGTATGCCAATCTTTTTTTTTTCTTAACCTAAATAATTAAAAACTTATTGAGTGAAGGCAAAATCAATGGCTACAAATCACTTTAAAGTATATCTCAAATACAAATCAATCCCGTATGAAATTAATCTTCACGTCATGTTTGGCTCTTTTCCACCAATTATGTTCATCTTAAGCAGTTGGCAATGTTGTTTTAGAATGAGTTAATATTGTTGCTGTTGTTGTTGTTTTTGTTATTACTGCTGTAGTAGCAGTTCTTGCAGTTAATGCAATAGTTGTTACAGTTGTGGTAATTGTTGTTGTGTATACTATATATATAAATATATATATACATACATACATATATATTATGTGTGTATATATATTATGTGTGTATATATATATATATATATATATATATATATATATAT
>NC_068990.1:32899170-32901710 GCF_001194135.2 Octopus bimaculoides | reverse complement strand
TATATATATATATGCATATATATATTATGTATATATATATATTTAATGTACATATATAATGTGTGTGTGTGTGTGTGTTATATAAGTGAGAGAGTGAAGTTATTTTATATCAAATTTAGTTCATTTTCCTATATATTTTAATTTAATTCCATTTTAGTGGTAAGTATGGGAATAGATGTTCTATATTGATTCCTGTAATGATAACAGCATAAGCTAAACTGTGCGATCTAATTAATGTGAAGGCATATCCCCACCTTTCCCACTGACTACACCACACACAAATACACACACCATGCTGGTACCCACATCATACCCACTTGACAGGTATTTTGCAACACATTCACTTGAATGTGAGTATTTTACTTTAATGATTGTGTAAAGTTGCATGGTTTGTAGTGTGTCAGATATAATAGACCAATGTCGTTGTTACTGTCCAACATTCTACCAATTCTACCATATACATCTCAGTATTCTACCAATATTCTCAGTATTCTACCTAGTTTATCTCTACAGTTGGTCCATCATTCTACCAATTCTTATACCTATTATCTATCTGCTTCTGAAAATGGTTTAACATTCTGCCAATTCAATTATATACTTCTCTCTGAAGTTGGTGCAGTAATCTACCAATTTTGCCTAGTATTCTACCACTTTTGCCACCTAGTCTACTTCTGAAGTTGGTCCATCATTCTACCAACTCTTCTATCTATTATTTACCTCCTTATGAAAATGGTTTAACATTCTACCAATTCTTCCATATATTTCTACCAATTCTACCATACACTTTGCTCTGAAATTAGTCCAGCGTTCTACTAATTTTGCTACCTAGTCTATCTCTGAAGTTGGTCCATCATTCTACCAACTCTTCTATCTATTATCTACCTCCTTATGAAAATGGTTTAACATTCTAACTCTGCATTATATTTACCTCTGAAAATGGTCCAACATACCACCAATTCTACCATCTACCTCTGTCTGAAATTAGTCCAACATTCTACCAGTTCTACTATCTATTAACCTCTGAAAATAGTCAAACAATCTACTAATACTATCATCGGCTTCACTCAGCAGTTAGTGCAGTATTCTACAAGTTCTACCATCCACCACCTCTATAATCCATAAGGATAACATCCATGAGAACATGTATTATTACACTGTCAAAATTAGCACTGGCACCATCAAACTGTCATTTCATGCAACAGATTGCACACAGATTTGATAAAGCAATGGCTAATTAGAAACATCATTAGAGAATAGATGTCATTATATTTTTCTGAAGTGCCTACTAACAATGGAATTTTTTGTTTGTTTCCATAGAAATACATGATGCCAGACACATAAACCACACTCATATATGAATGTGATTATCATAGTGATGATGACGATGATGATGATAAATGATTGAGTCTTGCTTTAGATTTTTGTCTGCTGTTAAACTATTATGAGACCATCTTAAGAAAACACATCATTTACAAAAAAAGACGACAATAGCATTGTTTCTATTTTATCTAGTTTGGTAATATTTTTCTGCATTTTAAAAAATATTTTGGTTCTTTTATATCACCATTAATTTATACATTTTTGTTTTATTTAACAATTTATATTTTAAGTATGACGATTGAATGTAAGAAATATCTAATTTCTTTTTTGAAATTATTTTATCCCAATTTAAACTGAATCTGGTATTGAATTAAAAATAAATTATAGAGATATAAATACAAATATTGCAGTAGTGTGAAACTTAAGATGAGTGATAAATTTTCTGTTTCAGTTAACCATATACTCTATAGTATGTATTGAGCACTTCTTTGTCCATTTGTTCAGCATACATCAGCATTTGAATGTACAAGGGGGTACTGAAAAGTTCCTGGTTTTAAGGGTATCATGAAAGGTCTAGTTGGAAGCCCAAACTTCTGAGTTCTTTTACAGGGCTTAGAAAAACTGAAGGATTGTTGCAATAAATGTGTAAATCTGAGGTGGAAATATGTTTAATAAAATCATAATTAACTTATCCTCTTGTATTTTGTTTTACCTAAATCCTGGAATTTTTCAGTGCTCCTTCCTATATAATTACAAAACAAACTTCTTGACCACACAGCCATTAGTATATATTAAAGAAATACTATATGTATATAAAGATATATATGTGCTCACTCAACAAGCTTCTTTCAGTTTTTGATCAAGAAAATTCAATGACAAAGATTTTCTCAGCCTGGGGTTGTAGTAGAAAACATTTGCTCAAGGTGCATGCAATAGGACTGAGCCAAAAATCATGTGGCTGGAAAGCAAACTTCTTAACCACACAGATATGTACATAAACACAAACATTCAAACATACACATATATACATATATGCACATACATACATACATACACACACACACACACACACACATATATATATATAAGAAAAAATGGGATTAAAAAAACCTGGCAAAAATCAAGTAATCACTCCATATAAAGGTATACGGTTAGATCTCCAACAAGTAAACATCAGTAAGGCATGATCTGAAATCAAGGTATGATTTTCTTCATATATA
>NC_068990.1:32892475-32895939 GCF_001194135.2 Octopus bimaculoides | reverse complement strand
TACATATACATATACACATTTATCTATACTATATATAAAACAGAGATGTGTGTGTAATCGCTTTTCACGTGAAATAGACTTCACCAAATGCTTCCATACCTGTGATGCGTGAATAATTTGACCTCGGATAAATCTTAGGCTCTTCATTTGATTTTTTTAATTAAAAATAAATAATATTGCTTTATATTTAAGATTCACTTCTTTAAAAAGATTCCTCAATGTCAACTTCCGGTATTGACGTAACAACGGCAAAAAGATTCACTCTCTATTTTGCGTGTGAGTGTGTGTGTTCGTGTGTATGAGAGAGAGAGAGAGTAAATACTACATACACACCGCTCTCTCACTCTCTCTCACACACATACACACGCACACACACACCCCTTGTTCACTCACACTTTGTCTCTTACAAACGCACACATAGATAAATGTATACAAACATATTTACAAAGACGCACCTGTGTATGCGCTCGCGTGCGTGTTTGTAAGAGACAGAGTGTGAGTGAGTCAAGGGCTGTGTTGTCATATGCTTAAATCCAAAGATGTATGTATATTTATGCATGTACGTATACATGACAACAAACCTCTCTCTCTTACAAACACACACATACATAAATGTATATAAACATATTTACAAAGACACACGCGTGTATGCGCGTGTCCGTGCTCCGGTATTGACGTATCAACGGCAAAAAGCTTCACTCTATTTTGTGTGTGTTCGTGTGTATGAGAGAGAGAGAGAGTAAATACTACATACACACCGCTCTCTCACTCTGTCTCACACGCATACACACGCACACACACACCCCTTGACTCACTCACACTCTGTCTCTTACAAACACACACATACATAAATGTATACAAACATATTTACAAAGACACACGTGTGTATGCGTGCGTGCGTGAGTGCGTGCGTGGGGCGTTCCACAATCGCCATTTATTTCAATTACTCTTGTGAGGATATTCAGTTAATCATTTTTTTCATTTAATCCCCATTTTAATTTTCGTAAAAGTTTCCAAGTATCAATGAGGCTTTTTGGCACATCTTCAATTTTCCCCATTCATGAGAGGCGCCCAGCCATTATTCCTCTGAAAGTCCATCTACAGAATGTCCTCTCAAATTTCTATACAGCATATTTTGCCTTTTTTTCTTCAAGTATATAAGCAACAATCTCATTCCCGAGCAACGCCGGGTGCCTCTGCTAGTATATATATATATCTTAATTTTTTTCTTTTCTAGAGAACCACTCAACACGAATATTAGGTTATCAATACTACTTGGTTCTAGAGCAATGCCAAAATTCTTCAAGTATAGAAAATTCTAGATTCACATTAGTAACACGTTTGTATTGGTTTGATGAAGAGTAAATTATAATCTAAATAATAAGATGATAGGGAAATTCTTTAACACATCTTTAATGATTTCTTACAATTGTTTCTGTACCAGCTCTGCTTGCAACACCAGTTTATGCAAAAATTCAAAGTAAAAGTTATGTAATGTTTGTAGTTTTAGACATTAGAGTGGCACTTCATCAGACTTGCATCAAACTAAAATATATTGCATGACAGTTGGGAGTGCCACTGTTGTACAAACAGTCTTATTCATTTCCAATATTCTGTATGGCCACTGGAAAATACAAACTTGCTTGGAAGCAGATAAGGGTAGACAACAGAAAGAGCATCCTGCTGTTGAAAATCTGCCTCAACAAACGCAGTCCAACCTATGCAGGCTTAGAAAAATGGACGTTAAAACAATGAGGATAATGATGATTATGTGTGTGGTATACAAAGAATGACATATAACTAATGTTTAGACCTTCATATGTTCCATTATAGTTTGAAAGATCCATTAGTGAAGAGAGGTAGAATTATTTTTTGAAATCTTTTGCTGCTGTTATCCGTCAATATTCTAAATGCAGAATACATATATATTAACAAGAATGGAAATAAGTTTTTTGTGCTTACTCAATGCAATCTTGTACATCTATCATTACAAAAAATACCTTTTATACAAGGTATTACCTAATAATCAGATTGCACCATTAGATCATCAGAGATTATATACAAAATGAAAAATTAACCTTATGTTCAACAGATACATCATTTTCACAGAATCTACAGAAGTCGGTTTCTGTAGAAACAATGAGTCTGTGAAACTAATATAAAGTCGATTAAGGCTAATTTTTCATTTGTTATACAATTTCTGATGAATTGATGGTGCAATCTGATTGTGATGTAATACCTTGAGTAACAGACATTTTCATTAATGAAATATGTGTAAGAGTGTATTTGATAAATTCCACTCTTCTCTCTCTCTCTCTTTCTCTCTCTCTCTCTCTCTCTTTCTCTCTCTCTCTCTCTTTCTCTCTCTCTCTCTTTCTCTCTCTCTCTCTCTCTCTCTCTCTCTCTCTCTCTCTCTCTCTCTCTCTCTCTCTCTCTCTCTCTCTCTCTCTCTCTCTCTCTCTCTCTCTCTCTCTCTCTCTCTCTCTCTATCTATTTATCTATCTGTCTCTGTATGTATGTATGTATATATGTATGTATGTATGTATACATACACATACACTCACAAACACAAACACATTCAGATAGACAGACAGATAGAAAAAGTGCAGAAAAAGCATAAATTTTACAAATAGCTCATAATTTAATTAGATTCAACAGCTGTTTCATTAGAAGTAAACCTCATTAATTCCATAGATATATAATTAAGATATTTAATTAATTAAATGATTTTAAATTAAATTAATTTTGTTTATCCGCATTCGGCAAGCACATTATGAGTGTTAATCAGAAACCATTATTGAAATAGATTCTGAATAATGTAACCAGTAATATTCTCAATAATTGGAGATAAGCATCATTTTCACTTTATTTAATTAAAATTAATTTAACCTGATTCAATACATATCTTAATTAAGTAATTATGGAATTAATGATGCTCATTGCTAATGGAACAGCTATTGAATGTAATTAAATTATGAGCTATTTATGAAACTTCTGCTTTTTATTTGAAATACGCTACTCTAAATGATCATTTTAACCGAGTATCTATATACATGTAAGGTTTCCCTCCTCCTGGATTTACTACAATGTTATATAACATATTGGAGTTTAATGACCTATTGTTTGAATCCTAATTATCATGCATATATTTTTTGATGTTTATACACCAGTTCTCTCTCCCTACCTCTCTCTCTTTTTATGTGTGTGTGTGTGTATGAAATATGAAGAAAGAGAGAAGGTATATTTTATACACTCCTAATGTAATAATCATTACCAATTGGATTTGCTGGATTTCATCTGCATCCAGCTATACATTATCTCCCTTTCCTTTGTTTTCGTTCACTATGTGGTTTGTAGCCTGATCCATTTAAGGAACTTTTTTATGAATACCACAGGATTAGTTAAATCCATATATTGTCCATTAAAATTATATATATATATATATATATATATATATATATATA
>NC_068990.1:32891187-32892465 GCF_001194135.2 Octopus bimaculoides | reverse complement strand
ACATATATATCATCATCATCATCATTTAGCATCTGTTTTCCATGCTACCATGTGTAAGATGGTTTCACTGGAGCTGGTAAGCCAGGGAGCTGCACAAGGCTCCAGTCTGTTTCAGCTTGGTTTCTGTAGCTGGGTGCCCTTCCTAATGCCAACCACTCCACAGAGTGTACTGGGTATTTTTTATGTGTCACCAACATGGGGACCTTTTTTGTGTCCCCAACACGGGTACCTTCTATGTGTTACCTGCACAGGTGCCTTTTACATGTTGTTGGCATGGGTGTATTTCACATGTCACAGGCATATCTATATTTACACACACACACACACACTCGAACACAGACAGATAGCTTAACTTGAATGACATATGGAAAATATACCATGGCATCTGCATTAACCTGCTCAGACAATATTCCCTGTTTACCAGAAGTTTCAGACTTGACATTCAGCAAATATTCCAATATAGCTGGAATTGGTTAACTCCACATTAAAATCCAGTCAAATTAAAAACAGATTGGCCATTCTAAATAAAGATATATTGTCAGTGCAGAATTAGGCTGTTTACAAATGTCTTCTCACAAATGTTGCTATTTTAGTGGTTGTTTTGAATACGTTTTTCCAATTTTTCAACCATGAAGCTGATGGCAGCTGAACACTTCTAACATACTTTGTTTACAACACAAAGACATAAATTGTTTAAAACTGATGAGATACTGGAACTTATTTATTACATTCTGATAAATATCAGCTGGAGATGGATAAAATGTATCCAGAGGATGACTTGAAATTAGTTGATGGTGATATATTTCAAGTGAACAAAAGCACACATGACGATTGTTAATCAAGTGATGGTATTGGTGTTTGCAATATTAGTATTAGATTCCTAGATTACCAATTCCAGATAATATTCTCAATTTTTTAATGCTTTTATTTAGCAGTTTTCAGTCAATCTCTTTATTTGTGATGTGTTTGTGAGTTGATATATATTATGAGTGAGGAGTTCAGGTACTGACACTGGTTGTCTCCCCCATACCTAGAGCTGATGAGGTTGAAAATACATATAATACATACAATCATATATTTGACCGTTGACTGAACACTATTCAATTTTTTTTCTCCGTGTTTTTCTCCTTGTCTCCGTATTCTTTCTGTTGAAGAGCGTAGCTCGAAACGTCAAAGACTTTCCGTATTTCCCGAGCGTCATACTAATATATACTTTTGTTATTTACACCACCTGTCCTCGTCTGTTGTTATTATTTGTATATTCTCCCATATATATAT
>NC_068990.1:32889927-32890569 GCF_001194135.2 Octopus bimaculoides | reverse complement strand
GTGTGTCTTTGTAAATATGTTTGTATACATTTATGTATGTGTGTTTGTAAGAGACAGAGTGTGAGTGAGAGAGAGAGGTTTGTTATCATGTATACGTACATGCATAAATATACATACATCTTTGGATGTATGCATATGACAACACAGCCCTTGACTCACTCACACTCTGTCTCTTACAAACACGCACGTGCGCGCATACAAAGGTGTGTCTTTGTAAATATGTTTGTATACATTTATCTATGTGTGTGTTTGTAAGAGACAAAGTGTGAGTGAACAAGGGGGGTGTGTGTGCGTGTGTATGTGTGTGAGACAGAGTGAGAGAGCGGTGTGTATGTAGTATTTACTCTCTCTCTCTCTCTCTCTCTCTCTCATACACACGCTCACACACAAAATAGAGAGTGAATCTTTTTGCCGTTGTTAGGTCAATACCGGAAGTTGACATTGAGGAACCTTTTTAAAGAAGTGAATCTTAAATATAAAGCAATATTATTTATTTTTAATTAAAAAAATCAAATGAAAAGCCTAAGATTTATCCGAGGTCAAATTATTCACGCATCACAAGTATGGAAGCATTTGGTGAAGTCGATTTCACGTGAAAAGCGATTACACACACATCTCTGTTTTATATATAGTATATATATA
>NC_068990.1:32885006-32889585 GCF_001194135.2 Octopus bimaculoides | reverse complement strand
GTTAGCCTGTTACACTTACAATTGCTAGATAGTAGGTTCAGTTCCCAGACCAAGCAACACGTCTTCTTGAGTAAAACAATTCATTTCAAATAGATCCATTCCTCCTTTTGATTAATGAGAAGCGTTGGCCTGCTCACTTAGCCATTGGAGTGGCGTCACTCAAAGGCTGAAATTATGCAAAGTACATTGTGACCAGTAATGTGTAACATCTGATAGTCTGATCAGTCACATTTGATATATATATATTGGGTCATCCCATAAATAATGCAGTTTTTTCAATTGCTTGAGCAGCTTAAGTCAGCACTAAAAGAAAAACGACCATCTTTGGTTTCAAGATGACAGGTGTTCTTCCATCAGGATAATGCTTGGCCACATACAGCGAGAATAACATTCCAAAAGCTGGAGCAGTTTGAATGGGAAACGATGCCCCATTCACCATATTCACCAGACATTGAAAATTAAAAGAAGAAGTATAAAAAAAAACTGCATTATTCATGGGCTGGCCCAATACAGTGACTCTAAGATAAAATTTCACATATGTTCTTAACTATGCACAAAGTATGAGATCAAATTCTTTTTAATTCCCAATTTTTTTCTTATTTCATAATTTTGACATTCAATTTTTAATATTTGGTAAGATGGACATACACATCGAAAACTGGTTATATTTTGGGAAAGACACACCCAATCTCATCTCTGTAAGATTTCAGAATCTTTACATTGTTTTACCAAATATGTATCTGGTTACAGAATTTTTTTGTCACTTGCACAGAGAAATGAACCTGCTTATTTTTTGGTCAGTTTTTCTATTTTGCATGATCTTCATCTTTCATAACATGCAAGCCATCAAATTTAAAATTTTGTTTTGTGAAATCGTCTGTGCTTCTTGAAAAATAGACATGAATCCCTTTGGAGAAATAAGATTCACTGGGAACAAATAACACAGAAGGAGCGAAAGATTACTTAATTGAAACAGAGAGAGAGAGAACACATACATACATACACACACACACACACACACACACACACATGAATGTGTCAAGTGTCTGCTTGTGTTGTTTTTATGACAATGACAGGTTACATTAGAGAAAATTTGCTGTTGTCTGCTTTTGAATCAACTCACCGATAAGGCGAAAAGACATAACCACAATGACAACATCAATTAAGCTGCAGCAAGAACAACAACATTGGAAAGAGTAACAAGACCAAAGAGTAACAAGGCAACTTCAATGAAGAATACCCGTGTCTGACACCTTCTTAGTTAAGTACACATATTCATCCATTGGAGCAACAATAACCATTTAGTCATTCTATTGACTCATGATTTGTGTGGTGACTTTGTATCAAGTGAAGAAGAGCTGCACATCATCAATCAACCTCACTCTCTCATCCATGGCCATCTTCAATCCAGTAGCACAACCAGGTCAGTGTGACTAGGGATGGAGATGAATGCAGGGGATGACCAAGATGTCATGCTTGTTTCATCTTGGATCTTGTTCTCTGCACCCCACAATGCATTGCTGCACCCACCTTCTTCTCAGCTAAGCCATAAAGGTTTCTACCACAAAATCTGCTGGATTCAGTTTTCATATGCATAGGTAAGCAGGCCCTAATTCAGAGTTACTCACCCATTGGCTACCCTCGTTTTACTTGGCTCATCAGTCAAACTGGTTTACTAGAGTGTGGCTACCATTGCGTGCAAACATGTCCTTGGAACCACAGGTGAGAGCTAGGTGTCAGATGGAGACCAAAATGAATGAACTATCTCTAAGAGTACAATATGTTCCCCCTTCAAAATTGCTGCCCTTCCTTGATACCGGACACATCCCAGTCAAGTAACTACAAGCAACAACAATGCACCAGGGACATAGGTATTTTGCTCCATCAACACCACCACCACCACAACAACAACAATAATAACTTTAGCCACTTCCACAACAACATCAATAATAGCAACATCATCACTATCAAAACAAGGCAAACAACAATCAATACTAAATATTACAAAACTGTCTCAAACAACTCAGTTATACCAGTAGACAGTGACTTATTTAGATGGACCTGTAATATTTGTAAAGGAAGATGGCTGATACATATTTTTGTTAGCTCTGATATATGAGCATTCGGTAATGTTAACAGATGCATCAACATGAAAGCTGTTCATGTTGCAAACTTAATGCATGGACAAACTGAGAAATGTGCCAGAGAAGTATATAGAGTTATGAAAGTTGCACCTCTTGTGGCAAGTATACTGGAATAATAGATGAGAGTTTTGCCTTTGAATAAAAAGGCAAGGACTCTATCATTTTCTAAAGGCTGAGTGGTTTTGCTCATTCCTTCCTGTATAGGGGAAAAAAACTGATGAAAGTGAAAGTGGAAAATGTTCCACAAGAAATAGGCATATGATGGTTGATAGCCAGTACAATAGATGATGTGGGTGAGAAGATCATCCTATACAGAATTTCACCAGGTGAGCAAATGATTGGGTATTGATATGGAGATGACCATACAAACAGAGCTAGAAAACATAGAAAAATACCAAATCTCTTCATACCTCCAAATAGAACACAGTGACTTTGTTTTAGCTATGGTTCTGTACTTTTTGTGCTAATAGAACAATATTGCATTTTTTCCATGTATTTTTATATTTGGTGGGGAATAAATAAAAATATGTACCTGTAATATACTGAGGTCTATTTAATTAGATATAACTCACTCTGACACAATGAAAATTGGTCATGTGCTTAGTCAAATAAAAAAAAATATATCTATTAGTTATAACAGTTACAATGTATAAAGAGGACAACAAAGGAATATGCTTTTAGTCAAAGATTTCATAATAGAATTTTCCATTAATATTATCCTGAAAAGATTACATTTTTACTTCTTATTGTTTGAAAATTGTATTTTTTATATTTATTATCATTTTTTTATTTTTTATTTTTTTATGAAATCACTTCATGGTTTTAGAGAGTAAAAAATAATAATATAATATGAAATAATAAATAAATGCAAAATCTCAATTATCCAAAGCAAAATTAAAATTATGAGAAAACAAAGAGATTTTAATGTTTTAACAGAGTTGGGAAGATTGTCCTAGTGATAGTGTTTGTTGGTTGATCAGAAGATGTGATGGAAACAGGGGTGTAGTTTTTACCAAGAGTTTCTCAGTTTTTGTTTTATTCTTTTTGTTTTGTTTAGTTTTTGTTTTTCTTTTGTCTTTTTAAAACAATTGACTACGACTATGAAGAAGAGAAATTATTTTATATATATTTTCATAAAGTTATCTATTCTTCTGTGTTTCTCTCTGTTTGTGAATGGTTCTAAATTACCTGGGAAAAATTTCCAAATTATCAAAAATTAATAAATACATAAATGTTTTAATAATATATTATCGAATATAATAAAGGGGAAAAAAATGAAAAACAGAAAAGGAGAAAACATATAAAGAACTGAAAACTAAAATATTTAAATAAATTCTTAAAAAGAAACACAAAGTATAATCTTTGTAGTTCATATTTTCTAAAATGGAGACTTAATGAAAAATATATTCATTTCTTTGAGAAATTGCTTCTAAACGTTTGATATTTAATGAAGGAAGTTAAATGGGAGTTAGCTACGGAAGTTCTATGATTGGAATATGAAGTACTACTTTATGTTGGATGAACTTTCTAAATGGACAATGCTAATACGCACTGATGTCAATACAAGCGTATAGACACACTCACTAGCATACACTGACTTTGAGCACACATATCGAGATACACTGCTTAGATTCATGCATGCACTGTTGTGTATATTCACAGAAATGATAAAACTTTGATGAGAAATATTTCAACCTGATCTGATAATTTTTTGTGGTTAATGCTGTCACTGTTGTTGTTCATAATAATAATAATAATAGTAGTAACAATAATAATAACCACCATTCTGTGTGATGAATGATTTATGTGTGTCGTCATATAAAGTAAATATTTACATTTGCATGCATCTGCTATGGATGCATGTGTTTGCATGAACAAATCTACGCACTAAAATCAGACGAACAATGAAGATATAACAGTGAAACAAGTACACAAACCTACAAAATTTATACTACTGAATATTTCCTAATGCATCTGAATTCAAATCCTATTAAAGGAAACTACTGATCTCCTTTTCCACTTCTCTTTATTCAATACTAGCAGTATAACCCGACCTTGTCCGGGTGTGACTTATTATGCCATCTATGATAAGTCTTGCTAGCTGAAAATCAACTAAAAAAGAAAGCCTTACAACGAAAAAACCCTTATGATGTAAATATGTTCATAATTCAAAAGACGATGAAATTAATAGGGAAAGTCTGAAGGCTGTTTTGCGTAAAATTATTAAGCATACGTAAATTTCATCCGTGTAATTGACTATAGAAATGCTTGTGCAAAACAACTTTTTGCGCTGCCCTGATTATACATAGCAGGGTAATCCCTTTTAGCAGAAGCTAGGACAGCAATTTCTGATGAAGCAATTGCTGGCGATCTGTTGCTACACAGTTTTGCCAGAATTCTATCAGATTGGGCAGAAGATGTTGATGCACCATTTT
>NC_068990.1:32869707-32884032 GCF_001194135.2 Octopus bimaculoides | reverse complement strand
TATACGTTTGAGAGAGCGAGAGAGGAAGAGGGGGAGAAATGAATAGAGATTGAGAGCAATGTGTATGTTGTTGTCACAGGTCATGTATGTGTGGTTGTGTGTGTTTTTACGTATCTATGTTATGAAAAATAGGTGAAGAATACTGAGATGAAAGTTTAATCTATGACGTTGTATGTATCACTTTCTTTCTCTCTCCCTCTCCCTCTTTTACTCTTACTCTCTATATTTTTATGTTGAGCGCGTGTGTAAGAATGGTGTTCCAGGTAGAAGGGATGAAATATAAAAGTTGCTAGAAACGACAGCCAAATCTCCCTTAAATCACACAAAGTAAACGGAATTTTAAAAATTTATTACTGCACTGGAAAGTTCACATCCGGAAAATTCCATTGATGTAAAAATATTTACGAAAAAGTGGAAAATGTGGATTTCTATAAACATTCAAAAAGGCTTCACACAGACACACAACTTCAGATTTATATATTAAGATGAATAAAATGCTGGAGATTGTAGGCCATGTGTAGATCCAGAATGACCAGACAACTAGAAATCCATATGTATGTATGCATGAATGTATGTATGTATGTCTGTTTGCATGTATGTATATAATTAGGTGTATGTCTATATCTAACATATATATATTTAATATTCAAATAGAGGTTAGAAAAGCCTCATCAAGGGATAAAAATATCTAATGAATTACTAATTCATTGCCTATTATTTTTTGTGAACAGTAATATTTGTAAATAAAAGAATTAAGTATAAATCTTGATTTATAAATATTTAAATTAAAATTCAGAAAATAGAGATGTAGCATTAATGTAATTTATTAATTTCAAAAATTCAACATATATATAATTTTTATATATAGGGTAAAAATTAAAATATTAATTTTTTACCAGCAGCCAGCATGAGTAAAAATGTCTGTAGACTGCAAATATTATTATATTATGTGTGTGTATAAGTCTTATACACACACACACGCTCATACACACACATGTTCACGCACGCGCACACACACACACACACACACACACACACACACACACAGAGGATAAAGATCACTGCTATAAGTTACAGTTGGATTTTCAAAGCATAAGTCATCGCTAACCCTGAGGAAAATGAGTTAGTGATCCTTATTTCATCACCAGTGCTGTAGGATTTGTCCATAGAAATAATCATTTAATTGCTAATAATTGTTAATTATAATGGAGTAAGATCTAGAATTCAAGAAAACCTGTAATAGTTTCTGTTAGTAATAATTAGTTCAAATGAGTTTAATAAGTTTACTTGCCTTGTGAAATATAAACTCTGTAGTTATTCCTTCCAACAGCAGATATATTGGTTCTACTGTTTTGTCATGTGTATTGTTTTATGAACTGGTGAGGAGTAGTTTGTCATCCATTTGGTTAAACAAAGCAGGACCATTATTTTAGTTTTACTGCTGTCATATGTGTTATTTTACCCAACCAGAGGCATGGAGCCTGTGAACCATTTTTCTGTTCTTCCACTAAGCTTTCACAGTTAATTCTTCCTTCAACTTGGTTTCAACAGAATAATTTCCACCACTTCAAAAATGCAAACATTATCTGCATCTATTTATTTAATCATTGTAGCATTATGTTTCTAACAAGATCTGAAGAGGTTTATTTTTTTGTTGGTATGTAGGAAACAAGAACATAAAAATTATACATACATAATTACATGCTGTTTTTATCTATACAAAGTTTCTATTTAATTTCCTACAGGTCCTTGCTTTCATTTGGAAGGCGGAGCATTAAAATGCTGTTTTTATTTTGGTTGTTAGCCAGCAATGTGTTAAAATCATGGTAAGAATTGAGAAATAAGATAACTAAATAAATGCCAATTACTTTTTCTCATCTCACACTGAGTTCAAATCTTTTAAGTTATTTTAATGGAAGATTCATATCTCATGTCATGTTCTCAATCTTCATGAGATCTGAACAAATAACCCATCCAACCAATGTCAGCAAAAAAAGCAGACACAAAATAAGGATGACGATGGTAGCTGTTCATTAGGAAAAGCAATCCCATTTCTAATTGATCCTAGTCACCACACTTGTGCATTTATTACACAAGTGTGTTAGCGGGATTAAATATGTACTACAGTTCATTTGTTCGAAAGTTCAAATCTCACAACAGTCATTGTATTTTGCTCTTCAGCAAAATAGATAACTTTGTTTATTTCAGTAACTCTGGCTAAATGTCCACAAGTTCTTCCTGAATCTCATATTTGAATGGTTAGCAGAGGCATGAGTACTCGTCTATATAAAGATTTGGACTTTTTACAGTGTAATAAAACAAGTATAAGTAATCTTAATAGAATCAATTTATTGCAAGGACCCCTGTCAGAAAATTCCAAGAGGAAGGAAAGAGATTACTCATTCAACAGTGTGCCTAACATATCTGTAGTATGTTACAGAGTATTATATTATCTTCAATTAATTACTAATTAATATTTACATTAATAGGAGTTCTTAGTATTTACATTATTACAAAACTAATATAAAAGTCAATTCCATAAAAGTATTTAGTGGCTTAGATAGTTTCTTAGAAAATACTATTGAAATTAAAACATACCACTGTTTTGTTCTAGACTATAGTAATATAGCATAGTCTTATGGACTTATATATATTCTCACAGAAATAAATTGATGATGATGACGATGATGATTCATATTATCTGTACACATAAATACGTGTTCATACAAAACTATATCTGTATGCACATATACATGCACACTCAGACACATGAATATACATTTGCTTATATATGCATATATATTCTTATGTATAAATGTATATTCTTCAGCATCATAGAATCTCACAATTCATTCATGTTTATAATATTTGACAGGATTAGTAAATCTTACCTTGTAGCTATTATTTACATAAACTATTATTCCCAAACACAAACATTTCTAGAATCAAATACTCATGAATATTTGTGTGTGTGTGTGTGTGTGTGTGTGTGTGTGTGTAGATCCTCTGATCATTCATCCATGTGTGTGTATACAAATACACACACACACTCATACACACAGGTGAATGGTCAGAGGATCAGCTAGCAGATGCTTTATTGTGAACTTGTTTGTAGAAATTGCCTCCAGCAGAAACTGCAAACTATGGTTTAAGGATTGTGTAAAGTACTAGTTGAAGGCATGTGAGATATGGAAGGTCAATTGGGAAAGCAATTCTTGTCATTACCACCAATGCCCAAAAAAAAGTAAAGGAAAGTATGGATATTTTTGAAGAAACATATTTTGCATGCAGAATTTAACCCATTAGCATTCAGATTACTCTGTCAAATGTAGTGCTTATTTATTCACATTGTTTTGAATTAATCATGCATTATCTCATAGTTTTGAAATTCTGATGATGTTATTGTATATTTCTAGAATGACATTGTATTTATATTTATATTCAATTGAAACCTTCCAGAATCTAGGGATCCATCTCTGAAGACAGAGCCTCCTAGATACACAAAAGCATGTTTGGTTTTTCATATGCCTACCCTTGAGCAGGTATAAACATAACTATGGTCTTCTTTTGGCTTATTGTAAATCCAAAAGCAAGGCAAGTACCAAAAGAGAGGTTTATTATTTTCTGAATATCCTGTTCTGATTAAGCGACAAGCACACAATTGTCAACTTACAACAATTTCAAAAGAGAGTAATAAAGGCCTTTTATTTTGCTTTGAAATATTTCAGATTAGATAGTTTACTTGCTGTGTGATAGTGAACAAAGATACCTAGATCGCAATCTTTGAACCATGAGCGATCACCACTTTGACGTATATGGAGAACAAAGTTAGCAAGGATATATTCTCCTGTTTAATACCATTGAATCAGTTCCAAAAGAGTGCCATTTGATTTGAAGCAGCCTTTCATAACAGTGAGAAACACATCAACAAATATAGGTGGACACCCGCAACTTTCCCATGATGCTCCGCAATGCACTTCTATTCACTAAGTCAAAATCTCTTGCTTGTTCAACAAAATCTTGGTAAAGCGGGCATCTCTGCTCTATACATTTCTCCTGCACCAACCCAACACTAAAGATCATATCTATTATCTCTCACAACCAGATCTAAATCCACACTGAGATTCCAGGAAAACCCTGGAACATATGTATGACTGTAACCAGTTCAATTAAAGTCTGGTGAATATTTTGCCAACAATTTCAAGTAAGGAAATATGAAAGTTAGATTCACATCTTTACTGTTTATGGTAAAATCTGTATAGCATCCCTCCTGTCCTGCAGATTCCTAGTGAGTCATTCCACACGTTGGTAATTAATGTGGTCACATGATCAGACACTACATCCTCACCATCTGTAATAATATGCACACACATGCACATATTAATTATGTGCATAATTATGTTCCTGTGCACTCTCTGTTTTTGAAGACCAGTGGAATAAAATATTTTGATTCAAAAATATGTAAGCATTGGCAACAGGAAGGGTACCCTACTATAAAATGCTAACTCAACTCCGAATACAACTCGTGCTAGCATGGAAAAATGGGTGTTATATATATATATATATATATATATATATATAGACACACACACACACATTTATATTTATATCTATACATACACACACACACATTTATATTTATATCTATACATACATACAAACACACACACACATATATATATATATATATATATATATATATATATATATATATATATATATATATATATATGTATATATGTATATGTATGTATGTATGTATATATATGTATGTATGTAATCAGATATAGATGTATGTGCATACATAAATGTATAAATGAAAAATACATTCATATAAGATAATAGAATTTAAATCTTGATACTAGTGTTAAAAAAATTAACAGATACTACTAAAAAATTTGCAAGTACCATTGGAAAAATATGTTTTTACAAAATCAGATATATATAGAGGATGTGTAGTAAGGCTATTATGCAATAAGTAAATAAATGATAAGAAGAGTTGAAAAATAATCATATAAAGCAATGGGCAACACTACTATAAAGATAATCCTCAAAAGTATAAAATAATAGATGCATTTAAACCCTTAGCATTCAGATCATTCTGTCAAATGTATTGCTCTTTCATTCACATTGTTTTTAATTAATTATGTATTACCTCATAGCTTTGATATTTTAACGATGTGATAGTATATTTTGAAAATGGCATTGAAGGGTAGGTGTGACAGGCTGGATCTGGCTGGTTAGAACATAAAAAAATTAGCATATATGGGCCAGATATGGTCGGTTTAAATGCTGAAGGGTTAAAATAAGACCAGCTTAAATGTAGTATAAATAGTTAGTGGTGCACTTGGTTTAATATGTTAACCATAAGAGTAGTAATCATTTAGTATACAGAAATACATATAAGAAAAAACATAACAAACATCTATACACCAATAACCTTGTTCCTACATTCATAAAATGTATGTAGTGTAAGTGTAGTAACTCAAATGCCAAGATAATGGTGATAGCAGAGACAGCAGCATCAGTTGTTATGGTAGTGGCAGTGGCAAAGACACTGGGATTGATGATGATGAATGGAGAAAGAGAAAGATTGGAAAAGTAAGATAGAGGATTCCAAGAAGTGAGAGGCTGACTGGCATCACTGTATCTTTAGTTATCTCATTCTCTCATTCTTACCCTCTCTATCCCTCTTTCTCAATTCACCATTACCAGCATCAACATCACTGTCATTGTCTCTGCTATCAGCACTACCATAACAACCAACATTGATTGCTGTCTCCACCTACACTACCATATCAACTAACAGATTTTTATGTACACTTGTATACATGCGTGTATATAGTTATGCATTTGCTGTGATGAGTATACATGTATATGTATCAGTTTATCTTTATAACTTCATATACTTGCCAACATGTGACACAAAGCAATCTCAGGTACACACACACTCACACACACACACACACACACACACACACACACACACACACACAAATACACATTCTCTCACACAAACACATAAATATACTCACAATACCTATGATATTATTATCATTAATTGAGCATCATAACTTCACAATGCATATGAAGTAAATAAAGACATGTCATAATAAACCTCAGTAGATATTAAAGTCAATATCTAGAACCAGATTTGGCTAAAGTGTAATGATCAAAGATAGGAGGTCAGTGTACCTGTCTATTACAGGTAATAGTCATATCTGACACATGATTTCACAGTTTAAGAGAGACACATACATGAATGGGCACCACAGTAAATGCACAGTTGCTCTCTCTCTCTCTCTCTCTCTCTCTCTCACTCACACACACACACACATACATACATGCATTCATATTAAAATATTTGCCAAAGCATCGAAGTATATAAACAAGAGTTAATTCTTGCAAAGGACATTTAAATATAACAACCTCATTTGACTAGGTTACAGTGGATGACAAAATTGATAGAACACATGAACAGAGAGCGGTAGAATTGGCAGAGCATCCTGGTGGTCAATGTTGGAATTTGTATAGCATTAGAACAGTAGTTGGTAGAAATAGGAGAACATCAGGGCAATGAGTTGTAGAATTGGTAGAGTATCAGAATGGTGGACTAGCAGAGTAGGTAGAATAATAGACAAAATGCCTTGTAGTATTTAGCTATGTCCCTTTAAAGTATGAGAACAAATCTTATCAGGTTCAACTTTGACTTTGAACCTTCCACAATCACTAAATTAGTACCAGTCAAACCCTGGGTTCAGTATAATCAATTATACACTCTCTAAAACTGTGAAATCTTGTGCCAGTTAGCTAAGAATATTACCTGTAATCAACAGCCGAATAGCAGACAGGTAAATTGACCTCTTACCTTTGAATGTTACATTTTAACAAAATCTTGTTCTACGTCATCATCATCACTTAACATCCATTTTCCATGAAAGTATGGAATGGACAGTGTGACAGGAGCTGTCCAGCTGAGGGACTGTTCAGGTTCTATGTCTGTTTTGGCATAGTTTCTATGGCTGGGTGCCCTTCTTAATACCAACCACTTTACAGAGTGTACTGTGTACTTTTACGCAGCACCAACATGAGTGCTTTTTACGTGGCACCAGCACCTATGAACCTGCAAAATTAGGGATACTCAGCTGGAGAGGGTTGCAGGGGATGAGCCTGTATGCAAGGGCAACCACACTTTTACTTAGCTTGATGTATCTTTTTGAGCACAGCAAACTGCCAAGAGTTTCATATTCCTTTATTGCCCACAAGGGGCTAAACATAGAGAGGAATTTGAACTCAGAATGTAGCGGCAGACGAAATACCGCTAAGCATTTCGCTCAGCATGCTAACGTTTCTGCCAACTCACCGCCTTACCAAGAGTTTCAGTTCCCTGTCATCCCTTCTGTGTGTCCCAACATCTGTAAATATCGATCCTAATATCAAGTAAGATTTATTTTGACATAGTTCATATGTGTAGAGAAGTTATGATGCTTGATTAATGATAACAATATCATCGGTTCACACATTACTTAATTGATTGTGTTGCATTCTCAGAATAGAGAGAACTTGTGTCATACAGTTTGCCTAAATCAGGCATGAGCAAACTTTTTTGAGAAGCAGGCAACAGAGATATGGCTCAACAATAGGCAGGCAGCACTACTAAAAAAATTTAAGATAATTTTTTTGTTAGGCATGTCATTCAGAAAGTCTCACAGTTTGCCCATAGCTGGCCTGAATGAACAGATTCTTATTTCTTTACGGCCCACAAGGGGCTAAACATAGAGGAGACAAACAACGACAGACAAAGGATTAAGTCGATTGCATCGACCCCAGTGTGTAACTGGTACTTAATTTATCGACCCTGAAAGGATGAAAGGCAAAGTTGACCTCGGTGGAATTTGAATTCAGAACATAACGGCAGACGAAATACAGTTAAGCATTTCGTCTGGCGCGCTAACGATTCTGCCAGCTCACCGCCTTCATGAACCTGAATGTCTTTTACTTTTATTTTGTATTTGTTGTTGTTTACCCACAGATCAGGACTGACCAAATAAACCTATCCTCAAAGGCATTCAATCTTTATCCCATCCTGTCTTTTTGTGTATCTAGGACTACATTATTTACTGCTTCCCTCCTTTTTTTAAGATGGAGGAAGCTAACTGCTATTTCTTGCTGGTGAAGCAATCTAACTGAGACGTCTACTTCATTGTTGAATTGTCAGTATAGAAACAAAAACAAAAAAAAACAATGAAGAGGAAAAAAATAAATGTTTAGGTCTCAAAGGGCCTGCAAAGGCTTTAAGCACTGCTCCTTTCTCCAGCCAAACAAATGGAGTATTTATTTTATGAATGCTTATCAAATCAGGTAACACCCAGGGAGTACCACCCTCAGTATGTTAATATACCCAGGGAGTACCATTTTCAATATGTAAATACACCTTGAGAGTAAAGGGTAAAGACCCTCTTCATTCATGAATGACCATGGGATTGCACCTAAAAAGTTCCCCTCTAAGGCATAAATCTGGGTTGGGTTGTTTATGGAAAACCAGTAGTTTCCCAAACATAGCAGCACCCCTTCTCCATGCCAGTGATGTTATCCAAGGGAAAGCCAAAGGCCAATACAGTCTGGCACCAGTGACATCACAACTCATTTCTACAGCTGAGTGAACCAGATCAAAGTGAAATAAAGTGTCTTGCTCAAGAACACAACATACGGCCCAGTCCAGGAATTGAACTCATGACTGTGATCCCAATGCTCACCACCTTCAATATACACCACCTTCAATATACACCACCTTCAATATACACCACCTTCGATACAGCAACGATGACTTGCTGTCTTTAGATTTTATTCAGTGTTTTTTTTATCTGTCAAGATTTCTCTCTTTGAGATATGTTTCTCCTGATTACATAGAATAGTTTTGTAGTCTTTTTTTTTCTGTTAGTCTCTTTATCTTCCTCTGTATTCTATCTTCTTGTATTTGTGTCTCATTTATAAGTAATGAAACAACCAACATTCAAATCTAGTCATAGTCAGGTGACTTTTTTTTCAATTTACACCTGTACCATTAGGTAATGTATTTTACTTTTACACCTGTATAATCAAGTGACATATTTTACATTTACACTTGCATCATCAGGTGACACATTTTACATTTTTCACCTGTAATAATTACCAAGTAATTATTGAAATCTACCACATCACAAGTGTTTCATTTCCTTCCATAATTTCAAGAGTTATGTTCTTAATCTACTACTAGTCTGACATTGTATGCCACATTTATTGGCAGGTGATGCTGCTGCTAGAGGCTTACAGTAAGAAGAGAAATGTGAGAGCGTAATAAAGAAGAAGAATCTAAATTGATATCTGTGTGTACAATTGAGAAATAGTCTTTTACCAACTTTGTAGCAATGCAGTAACACATTTAATATCTCAAGGCCTTCAAGATTGACATTTATTGAATTTGTCTACTAAAAGCTGTTCAGTTTTGTCAACAGTGCAATGAGTTTGCTGTTATTTTATGGAGTAAAAGAACAAACTGAATGAGCGATGTGTCTGTCATATTAATTGATTATGCGACTGTTTCCTGTTGCTTGAACAGTGTGTGTGTGTGTGTGTGTGTTTGTGCTACTCTTTCATCAATATTATGTGACTGTTTCCTATTGCTTTGACAATATATGTGTGTATGAGTGTGAGTATTTGTATGTGTGGTGGGGGAAGGGACTGTATCATCAATATTACTTGACAAAATGCCAGGTAATCCTTTCAAAAAATATTTATTTTGATCACTGGTACTGATAGCCAGTTTCCCTAAACAGAGCTTCTGAAGTTATTCTCTTCATAAATACATCAATAATGTTGTCATATTCAATATTACCATCTCTCTTGGGGAGCACCAGATCAGTGAAGAAAGATTCTGATAAATATTTGTGGAGAAAACAAGAACAATAGGAAAAAAAATGGTGTGTATGCAAATAATTTGATATGAAAAAGAATATTTACTCACCAGAGAGAAAAGGAGAGAAAGACAGAAACAAAGGCTTAATATATTGAGAAAAGAGGCACCAAAATTTCTTTTGATTTTATTTTATTGTAGAGTCTGCTTCATAAAATGACAATCATTGTAATTTAAGTATCGTGTTTGTGAATAGCACTAGACTGAGATTTATGAGTGAAACTACATCGGAGAAACAATATTAAACCTTAACTTTCAGCTTAGATAAAATGGAAAGGTAGAAAGAAAAAAAAATCTCAAATGATAACCGATACTAAAATACAAGAATATCTAAATCCTAATCATAAATGGACCACAAGGCCATATTTTTTCTTTTCATGAAGTAGATAACAATTTTAGAAGGTAAACATGGGATTGTTGCAGTAGAATATTATGGAGCAAAAGCATTAGAAATAGGAGAGATTTAAAAGAAAAATCTGTTTCTACTAAAAATTGAGATTGATTCAATTCTATAAAATAAATCCTTGTTATAATGGAAGGAATAAAAATAAAATGATTCAGGTAAATATACAGGAAGTCTCTAGAAAATATGATGACATTAAGAAATACTAAACTTGCCTAATGACAGGCAATGCTGAAAGATAATGGAAAAATAATGTAAATAATTTTTTAAAAAATTGAATTTGGATGACCTCCACTTCAAACCCAAGGTTGCTTAAAAATAATATATTTGAAAATAATAATTTTTTTTAGAAGAGGAAACACATACAAGTGGTCACCTGAATGACTTATGTTAGTATACTTTGGGTGTAAAATGAAGAAATCATCACCATCATCATCATCATCAGCATCATTATCATCATCATCATCGTTTTATTATTATTATTATTATTATTATTTTGTATGGAAAATATTAATGCCAAAAATTCTGGCAAATATTTCTGATTGAAACAAACTGCCATCCCCAACAACTGCAGCTCATATATATATATATATAAATATATATATATATATATACTTACACATGCATACATACATGTAAATGCACATATATACACATTATGTATGTGTATGTGTGTTTATAAAGAAGAGAAAAAAAATGTAGGGAGAAAGAAAGAAAGGTAGACTTCTGCAAAAGGTGATTTCATAGGTATACTTAGAAGTCAATGTTTCGATAAATTTGGAAGTATAATAGCATATTTCGAGCTATGAGGGAACCGAAATAAATATTGGCTCTTGAACAAGATCAATTTATAAAAGTGAGATTCTATGTTTGTGGTTGTTAGTATTTTGTGAAAAATGCATGATCTGAATGAGAAGGCAGAACAATAAAATACCATAGATGAGTGATTTAGTCATAACAATAAAATTTTCTGCCTCAACGAGAACTTTCAAGCAACTTGTAACCTTATTTCTGATTTATTATCTTCTGTCTACCACACCTATAAATGTATATTGGAAATTCAATGAAAAACTAAGAAAAAACAATCAAATAAATGAAAAAAACATGCAACAAAAAACATCATAAACGAGTAATAATATAGAGATGTTTTAGAAATTCTGCGATACAAAGGTATCTATTTGCAGTATCGTATCAAAGCAAATAACTTATTGAAAATCCATTGGTTTATATCTAATTCTCTCATTTATAAATGCAGATTTTTCAGAAAACCATTCCCCTGTTTATTACATCAAACTCCTTCCTAAATAGTTTGAAATATGTAACAAAAGCTATAAACTTGATGTGTAGCTATTGAGGCATGTGCTTATGTATATATATATGTGTGTTTCATTGCACATATGCTCTTATGCATGCACACATATACATAAAGAGTGAATTCATTATTTTCAATATATCTGTAAAACAGCAATTCTCATTGTAATATGCACACACATATACATATTCACACACACACACACACATACATATATACACACACTTCAACACACACACACACATACGCACACACACACACACACACACACCTATATATATATATCTACAAAAAAGATAATCATGCATATACACAATTATTCATTTATATATATATATACTTATATAGACATACATACATATATGTATATATATATATATATACACACACATGTATATGCATGTATATATATGTGCATGTGTGTATGTATATATATATATATATATGTGTATATATATATATATATATATATATATATATATATATATATATATATATATGCATATGCACACATACTCATAGAACAAAGATGAATATACTGTGTGTATATATATATATATTATATACTGCACATCCCAGAACTATGTATGCATAACTTGAGTGATTATAATGTCAGTGTTTATTAAAATACATTTCATTTTCAAAATTTAATACAATGTACAGACAGAATTTAATTTTTTTATGTATGTTTGTGCCTGTTTTCAAACTGCTGACCTTTCAGGTCCAGGCACTGCTGATAATTCAAAGTAATAGAATTGCAAACATAGAGAACCATTTTGTTCAGTATTTGTGTGGATTCTTGTTCAAGGGTTGCGTTCAGCTCATTGACTGTTGTTGGTATTGTTATGTAAACTTTTAAGTTTCCCCAGAAAAAGCATCTAGTGGTTTGAGATCTGGTGAATATGGAGGTCATTGTTATTTCTCTATTGCCCACAAGGGGCTAAACATAGAGGGGACAAACAAGGACAGACAAAGGGATTAACTCCAATGCGTAACTGATATTTAATTTATCGACCCCGAAAGGATGAAAGGCAAAGTCAACCGTGACGGAATTTGAACTCAGAACATAACTGCAGACAAAATACCGCTAAGCATTTCGCCTGGCGTGCTAACGATTCTACCATCTCACCGCTTTTGGAGGTCATTCTACAGAACTACTTTGTCGAATTCACCTGCTTGGCAAAATCTCATAAAGGTAGGCCCTTACATTACTATGGTAGCACAGGAGTGCCCCATCTTGCTGGAAGTAAAACTCCAAATCTTCAAAACTCTCTTGAATGGTAGGCATAACAGATCCTCACAGCAAGTTCAAGTAAATGAGACTAGTCACAGAAAAAGTCCAATTTATCCTTTTGATGATATATCACCCCATTTTGTAACTCCCAGTAAATTAATACAATGTTCTTCTATAATATACAGATTCTCTAGTCCCAAGTTGGTACATTTGTAATGATTAATTGAACCATTTTATTTAAATGTACTTCATCACTCTAAACAATCTTCATTGGAAAGTGTGTATCTTCTGCACATCTTGCCAAGTACTACTTGCAAAACTCCACATTTTGGTCTTATCATCTTCATTGAAATCATGGATTATTCTTGGAATTACGTTCTGAGTTCACATTCCACTGAGGTCAACTTTGCCTTTCATCCTTTCGGGGTCGGTAAATTAAGTACCAGTTGCATACTGGAGTCAATCTAATCGACTGGCCCCTTCCCCCAAAATTTCAGACCTTTTATGATAAATACATGTAGCTGAAATGTTTAGTAATATTGAACTCTTGTTGGGTGGAGTAATCTTCATATTGACTTTTACATAGGTAATTTCTTATATATATATATATATATATATATATATATTATATTCTTGTCAGAGACAAAAAGGTGGGATGCTCTCAACTAACTTTGGCATTTTTACACTCTTTTTTTTACACATGTTTGTCTCCAGTGAAAATACTTCTCCAATACAAACTGCAGTGAAATGCATTTATATGAGTTTAAATATTTCTCAAACATATTTAAACTGGCATCAAGTTTATTTTCTTCTCAGCACATTAACTAATGAATTTATTCAGGCTTGGCAGCTGAAATGTGCCACAAATTAATCACTTATACAGTATAAATTTCAATGAGGAATTGTGGCAAAATGTTTTAACACAAACAATTAACCATTACCAAGAAACTTAATATGGAAATGCTGTGAATTATGAATAAACGTTTTTACTTATTACGTAATCAGTTCACATCATAAAAAATCCATAGAGTAATATGACATTTAAAGGATATATTGCACATAAGTTTCAATAATGAACTTATTGTATGTATATATATGTATATCTACTATTTCTTCAGTAATTGGATCCTAAATTGATATTAAAAATGCAGAAACATTGTTTTTTTTATTGTACATTGAAACCTATATACCATACAGTTGATACAAAAAAAATCTAAACTAAATATAGTAAAAGAATATAATGTCACAAGCAAAACATACATGAAAAACAGAAAAATAAAATATGTATAATATATGTATGCACACACATGTATACACACACAAGCATGCATATATAAACATACATACAAATACACACGTGCATGACAACATTCATATACAATTACATACGACAATATATATATATATATATATATATATATATA
>NC_068990.1:32864471-32869158 GCF_001194135.2 Octopus bimaculoides | reverse complement strand
TATATATATATATATATATATATATATATATAGATAGATAGATAGATAGATAGATAGATAGATAGATATAGATGTGTGTGTGTGTACATATGCAAACATATATTATATATAAGTATGTATATGTATATATATCCATTATTAGCAATGGACGCAGTGTTATTACTGAGTGACAGTCCTTAAACCCTACTTAATGTGGATGTATTATAAGAAAACCATAATACTGCAGTATTTGTTCTGAGAAAGCTTCTCACAGATGTTTAATGCATTAAAGGATTGAGATATTGATAACAGATGAGAACTGTCCGACTCTAGTGGTAGAACAGCTGTATCACGATATTTCAGCATGGTTTGTGCCTCATCAGCAGTAGCTGTAAACTAACACTATGCTGACCAAATCTCTCTTCCACTAATATAGAGAGAAACATTAATTATTCAGCCACTGGTGTAGCTAATGACAAGCAAACCAAGAATAAACCAAATATTAATGATGGGAACAGTATTATTTACTTAATGCACCCCTTAAATCCTACTTTATGGGGATGTATTATAAGAGCACTATAGTACTGCAACCTATAAATATTTGCTACGCATACACACACACATGCATATGTAGCTATGATTTCATATGTATACACGCACAAACACATACTTGCACAAACACACACACAAGCACACATATATGTATATAAAGTTTCACATAAAAATATGCAAATTAATATGGTTTCCCATGATGATTTTTTAAATGTACTTAAAATGTTATGGTTGCAATTCACTAATAGCTTGTTCTTCTTATTCAATAAGGTAGTTTTGGATAGTAATATTTCAAGTGCTTTGCATGAACATAATCAACACTCCTACAGTTTTGTAACCATAAAGTATATATTCTTCAACTTGTAATAACAAATGTTATATTTTTCTTCAGTTCATATTTATATATATATATATATATATATATATATATATATGTATGTATGTATGTATGTATGTATGTCATTATTCAGTTTATTTCAAGGTTTCTTGCCAATAGAGAAAGAACCGGTTTCTAGCCTAGATCCAAGGTTCCCTCATTGGAATTTCAACGTCAACAACACGCTATTTTTGTTTGTTTGTATGCTTACCAACCACATGGTTCCAGGTTCAGTCCCACTGCATGGCACCTTGGGCAAATGTCTTCTACTATAGCCTTGGACCGACCAAACCCTTGTGAGTGGATTAGGTAGACAGAAACTGAAAGAAGCCCGTTATATATATGTATATATATATATATATGTGTTTGTGTGTCTGTGCTTGTCCCCACCCCCAACATCGCTGAAGTACTAGGCTGACAAAGAATAATTCCTGGGATCGATTTGTTAAAGATAATGCAGCATGGCCGAAGTCAAATCACTGAAACAAGTAAAAGAAGAAAAGAAGAAAAGAACATATATATGTACATATACATATACTTGCACACATACATCCACACATCCACACTCATGTATATATGTATATATGTATATATGTATATATGTATATATATATATTATTTAAAAGAGTTCCAGCTCTGTTTTTTATGTTTTATTTATATTCTTATAAAATTAATGTGGGATATAGAATCAAATATATATATTTGATTCTCTATATTTAATACTCAATATTTCATATATTCAATAAGACATTCAACACTTCATTTCATTTTACCATTTATATTATATTATATATTCCATATTCTATATCCCACATTAATTTTATAAGAATATAAATAAAACATGAGAAACAGAGTTGGAACTCTTTTAAATAATATATTCCTCTATACACGATCATGCAAAACCCTTTTTTTGTATATATTTTTATTTTTATTTTGTATATTTAGTTTTATTCACACACACACACACACACACACACACACACACACATATATATATATATATATATATATATATATAAACACACAATCATTATAATCATCATCATTGTTTTAATGTGTTTTTTATGTTTTCATGGATCAGATTAGAGTACAATAAGGAAGAATTTTCTACAACCAAATGCCCTTACTGACATCAACTCTGTCTGATCCTGTTGAGGTAATCTCCCAGTCTATTGAACAGCAAACAGCTTGGGCGTGACTACATGGAGAAGTGAAAACAAACAACACAAATCAAAACTAGCAATTTGTTTGCAAATGACATGTCCATCTATATATGAATATATAAATATGATATTTATGTATTTATATATCCAACTCTTCACACTCAGTTTGAATTAAAATACTTAACACATGCACAATTTAGCATTACCACAGACTTTGCTATAATTACTAGAATCCAGACTGAAACAAGAAAGAGCTCGCCAGCTCCAGGAACATCATTTAGTATGCAATTGTCATAGAGAAAATGATCTCTTGAAGTTCCTCAAATTGGAAGATTTCATTATTACCATAATATTAGTGATATGTTAAATGTCATGGATCAATATAAATCAGATGAATGGTGAGTTTCCATTGACAGCTGAAAGGTCAGTTTAAAGTGTGTTTTAATTAATGAACATGGACATGTACTTGCTTCCATACCAATTGGCTAGCACTCAGTACATGAAAAAGAAAGTAATGAAGCTGTGAATATTGTACTGAAAAAGCTCAAATACATTGAGCATATGATATGTACAGAAATGAAAGTGCTGAGCTTATTGCTTGGACAACAAAGTGCTTGTAATAAATTTCTTTGTGTCTATGGGACAGTTAAATTTAAAAAGATGATTAGATGAGAAAAGGAATGGCCAGAAAGAAGATTGTTCCTAAATTGTACAAAAATAAAGATTTTTTCATTAGTATAATTCAATACTTATTCAACAAGACGTATCTGAATTCTTTATTATTTTGAAATTTAATCAAAATATATAATCCACTTAATGTTTGTAGAAGTATGGTAATGTAAATATTACCAGAGAGAAGAGAAGTGTTCATGTACTTAAAGTCTCATGCTATATAACAATCTCTCAAGCAAGAATGGTAAGCAAGACAGCACAGAAAGATAGAGTGAAACTATTACCTAACTTGGTAGATATCTGTTACAACCACTTCTCTCCAACATATCATAATTATCCAGATACCTTGACAATGTCAAGTGGTCGTTATTTAAATCTAATGAGGGGAGAGTATTGTGGAATGGTATGTATCTAGTGACAATAAGTCATAATCTTATGTAGGTTCCATCCCTCATTGTAGCCAATGGCTTTTAACTTACATTGCTATGGTTTGGACGAAAGGCATAAATGTCACAGCACTTATTTATCTCTTTGTCACCTGAAAATGGAGAAGGCATTAGGAAACCATTTTGATGTACCTGTCTGGAACTAATCTAAGAAGCCCATAAAATGTAAGAGGTATCACTGGAATATTCCTGGGAATTAGAACACATTGCAGTGTCATCCAGAATGGTTTTATATTGGAGTAACTGTAGATGTAGTTGAGTCAGCTTAAATTGAAAATACCTATAGCTCAACAGAAGATGACAACTTAATGCTTTGTGGTGTAATTTTCTTGACAGCTAAAGTCCACTAAGTTTCCTGCACTCCACCTGTGATTCCACTAGTCTGATGTGTTAAACCCCAATTATAGAAATAGGAAGGCAATAAAAGTTACTTAACAACGCAAAGAGAAAAATATTCATTCAATATTTTTGACTGGTTTATTGTGGCTTTTTATGTCAATCAACACATTCTGGCCATTTTCTGTGTAACTAAAAAATAGTTTTGATATTGTTTATACTGTGTTTGACTTTAAAATTTTTCACTTCACAATTATTTTTTGTCACATCAAAAATATTGAATAAATTTATTTTTCTCTTCACCTTCACGTCATTTTTGATGAAGTTAACTTTGCCTTCTATCCTTCAAGGTTTGAATAAACTGAAATACTAAATGACAACCGAGGCCAGTTTAAATGGATAACCCCATCTACCCGCAAATTTGCAGGCATGTGCTTATATTAGAAATGTTTGCTAACAATGTATGATATGTTTGTTATGTATAAATGGAAACACTACTTCAAATAAACTACAAGGTTAGATCTACCTTGTCTACATAGAATATATTGTGTTAATAATTATTATTCTAACTAGTTGACCATGTACCGTCAATAATGACAGCTATTTGTAGTATTTTGTATATAAATAAGGTACATAATAATCACACATACAATCATTCACATACTTCCTTGTACACACATACACATATACTCACACAGAGTTGAAGCTCTGATTTTTCCCCACTTCCTTATTCAAATATCATCCCTTTCTTTCTCGCATTTCTATTACTTTCTCCCTCTCCCTCTCAGTCAGGTCTATTACGCTCACTATTTCTTCACTGAATTGCTGTTTTCTCCCCTGCTCTACGTCCAGCATAATTCTGGACAAATATATATATATATATATATATACTCTTTTACTTGTTTCAGTCATTTGACTGCGGCCATGCTGGAGCACCGCCTTTAGTCGAGCAAATCAACCCTGGGACTTATTCTTTGTAAGCCTAGTACTTATTCTATCGGTCTCTTTTGCCGAACTGCTAAGTGACAGGAACATAAACACAGCAGCATCGGTTGTCAAGCAATGCTAGGGGGACAAACACAGACGCACAAACACACACACACACACACACACACATATATATATATACATATATATATATATACATATATACGATGGGCGTT